>NC_056745.1:741148902-741448902 GCF_019279795.1 Protopterus annectens | reverse complement strand
CACCAACAGCTGGCAGTCAACGTGGACATACTAGGACACCAAGGGGCTCCCGTAGTGGCAGTACCAGCCCTGCCAGTGTGGGGGTTGCTGTTCACACCACAGCAGGCCATGTGCATGTGGGCCTGGTACTAGTGGACATTTGTCATCAGCAAGTGAGAGTAGCACATTGAGGCCTGTACCTGGATGTGCTCATGGAACCCCTGGCAGGTGCAGCCCATGTGTCCATGGCCAGAGGCAGTGAACTGCACACCCTGCCACGTATGGTCTGCAGCTGTCCATAAACACCTGTGTGGGGCAGCCACATGGCTGTGTGCATGCATACCAACACACTATAAAAACACACCTAGGTTAATCCCATTTCTACACACACAACAGCACCATGCCCAGCTCAACGCAGTACACCCCTTGCCCACACACATGGTGTCAAATGTATGGCTCACCCTTGGCCTCTGGCAAACCATCACACCCTGTGCATATGATGATACCTGTGCCATATCCCTGTCATCCATACCATCAATGCAGGGACAGGCTAATATGGTTCTGATGCACATGGTGACTGTACTGCAGTGTACCATGGTACTGCAGTGTAACATGTTGTTAGGAGTAAAGTGTAATGCATATATGGCAGGTAGTGTAGCCATCCAGCAATGATGCATTATAGCTGTTAGTAACACTGGTTGGTTGTGGTCCCTATAATGTTATTCATTTGTGTTGTAGGTGTACATGTGCCAGCACAAGGATACCCATGTGTCAGCACAAGGATGCCCTATGCATATGATGATACCTGTGCCACATCCCTGTCATCCATACCATGAATGCAGGGACAGGCTAATATGGTTCTGATGCACACAGTGACTGTACTGCAGTGTACCGTGGTACTGCAGTGTAACATGTTGTAAGGAGTAAAGTGTAATGCATATTTGGCAGGTAGTGTAGCCAAACAGCAATGATCCATTATAGCTGTTAATACCACTGGTTGGTTGTGATCCCTATAATGTTATCCATTTGTGTTGTAGGTGCACATGTGTCAACACGAGGATGGTCTGCAG
Source organism: Protopterus annectens (assembly GCF_019279795.1). Classification (NCBI taxonomy): domain Eukaryota; kingdom Metazoa; phylum Chordata; order Ceratodontiformes; family Protopteridae; genus Protopterus; species Protopterus annectens. Next base: position 741,447,853 of record NC_056745.1, on the reverse strand, counting down.
TCATATTCCACAATGGGGTATGGCACTGTGGTGACATAATGGCTGTGACATATCTGGGGTGCAGTTGAACACATGTCACAGGTTACTGAAATGGTTGTTGTGTGTGCCACATGGACAGGTGACCCACTGAGGCATGTATACCCTGCAACCTGATGTACACCCATCCACATACAAGCACACTGTTACTTGGCAAAACCGGGACTAGACCCACACCTTGCTATGTAGTGATACTGAAGTGTGTGTCTGACATTGCACACACCACACAGCGTTTAGGGTGAGGTGTGTCGCAGGTTACATGTTACATGCAGAACATCCCCAGACATGTAGAGTATGCTAATGGGGGATGTATGGACACTACGTAGTCTGACATAACTTCATATACACATTAACAGACACATAACAGGCAGACACACATCTGAGATACCAGGGCCTATTGCTACAGGGATATGCATCTAATGCACATGCCACACATGTAGTAGTGTGTTGCACTGGCATGCCTCACCTATGGGCAGCAACAGCACTATCTGTACTACTGTGTGGCAATGGGTATTGTAATAGGAGTATGTGGCCTCAGAATGCTGTACCCTACAGATATACAGACATGCACAAAATACACACACATGCCAGAACACAATGGGTATCCCATGCTTATCAATCCATTTGTAAAACACTGTAGTGCTGGTACTGCAAGGCTAGTGTAGCTGGTATGGGGAGGAGCTTAACAGGGTACATGTATTGTCCCATACAGCAGCAGCCACAACTGCCTATGGCATTGGGTGCTGCATTGGTTGTGAAGGCCTTCATGGAATTCCCAAGTACAGGTGTGCTAACACACAGACACTGGTATACTCAGTCATGCACACATACACATGTGTCACTACAGGAGTGCATCACTGCAGGTGGTCATAGTCGTGTACCAAGCTATTGTCCAAGGAGAGATGGGTTGTGTAGGGGTTGTGTGTATAGTGGTATCCTGACACCTGCCAGGTGGCAGCAGGCAATCTATCGACAGTCACTACTGTGGTGACCCTCAGGGCGAGAATGACATGGATCAGCCAATCCTCCAGGTGCCTCCTGCACATGGCCACTGAGGTGATCAAGTTGACATATATACAACATGCATTACAACACATGGTTAGTGTCTGTGATGGAGACCTGTACCCAAGCATGTTCTGCTGACCATGGTAGTATAGTCATGGTACCCATGGCATGTGGTGCGTACAGGGTGACATCTCCTGTATGTGCCAGTTCTTACACTGCTGGGCAGACATGTCAGTGTCAATCAAACATAGGTTGCCTATACATATCCCAGCTGGATACCTGCCATCTGCACATCTGTACAGGGACTGACAGTCATCAGTTTTGGAAGTAGCTATGCAGTAGGATGAGTGTGATGACAGATAGAAGTTTGACAACAATATGTATGCCACAACTACATGACAGAAGCCCTCACTAACAAGGGCTGTACAGACAGTAGTCTACAGTTACATTCCACATGTCGGATCATTACCCAGAAAGGGGTATATACTGTGACACAGCTCACACACTAGGGATACAACAGGGAGGCCTCAGCATCCAGCTATGCCTGCAGGTGTGCCTGTTGTCAGTACTAAAGTTAGCACTCTGCTCTTGCCTGGGTAAGCACTGTCAACAGTAGTACTGCCACGATACACTACATGCCAGTGTGACAGCACGTACCCTGCCCTAATACCCTTGTATGTAAGACATTCACATGGATAACAGTACTGTACAGGCCACATATACATCTGTGTCCTACACATGACACACACACACCCCTTGCTACTGTAATGCCAGCAAGTAGGCACATGTATTGCACATGGCATTACATACACTTATTACAGATGTGAGTACCCTGCTATGTTATCAGACTTGGTGGTATGACCTGGTTACCAGGGCTAAGCCATGCTTAGCAAGTATCAACATTGCTGCAACATAACATCTGAGCTGATTTGCACACTGGTAAACAATGCCTACACTGTGTAAGCGCCCGTACATTTACCCATAGCTTAGCACTGCTTAGCTTTATGAAAATCCACTTAAAAAGTCTCAAATATGACTTAACCACTCTGTATCTGACAGCCCTTGTTCTGCCCAGCAACAACATGAACAGCCATTGCAGGTCTTGAACCCAGGACCCTGTACACTACAGTCACAACACTTAACCACTACACTATGACCACTGTGAAGACAGCTGTTGTTTTACCAATATAGCTGTCAATACACATATTGTGTAGTATTGAACAATAGCCTTTACTTCCTAAATTGTGTAGTCCTTGTTATTAATATGACTGTTGCATCACATATGTTGTTTTATCATAATGAATACATAGCAGATACATATGGTGAGATATATCTGAGAGGGTATACACAATCGTGAGTTTACACATGACAGGAATATGGTTATATACATATACTAGGTCTATATATGTATACTCATACATATGTCTATATACACATCTGTATAGTGCTACACATATATGGCCATGTGTACATCTCTTCGTATGTATACACACACACACACACACACACACATATATATATATATATATATATATATATATATCTATATCTATATATATATATATATATATATATATATATATATATATATATATAGATATGTATATATAGATATATGTATATATAGCTATATATGTATGTACATCCTATGTGTACAGATATGCCTAGTTATATTGGTCTATATGAAGATAGCTATAACTATATGTGCATACATATCTATTCTGATATACCTACTACTGATAATATATATGTAGATATCCATATGTATATGTGCATATGTATCTCCATCTGCAGATGTGTAGATGGTTCCCATTCAGAAGGTCGAATGGCTGAAATCTCGAAACGCATATGGCCCAGACCATATGCCCGAAATTTCAGAAGCTCGACCTTCTGAATGGGGATCGGCATACAACGGAGAATGGAAGATTTCCCTTTCTGTGTTGTAGTGCAATCTCGGAGTTAGAATAAATAAGTAGCGGGGGGTGTGGGGTGCAGGGGTGCTTGCCCCCTGCAGAAACACTGTTTTGTGTTTTCTTGTTTTTTTTCTTTCCATTTCAGAAGGTCGAGCTTCTGAAATTCGAGCATATGGCTTTGGCCATATGCGTTTTGAAATTTCAGCCATTCGACCTTCTGAAGGGGAACCGTGTAGACATATATTGCTCAGTACATGTATATATCTGAGTGCTTATATATATATATGTATGTACATATACATATCCATCTATGTATGTCGATATGTGTATGTGTAAATATCAATATAAACATCTGGATAATTATATATACATATATTTTCACCATATGTCCTGAACATGGAGTGTAGACCTACCTCAGCCCCTATAGTCCCAACTTCATAGTGCAAGGGGATGTCAGGTATGTATAGCAGGTATATGTGTAGACTATTTTTACTGTAATAGGGATTGTCTTTTCAGACATGGTGTGTATGGGAGGTCACAACTGCTTTTAACATATGCGCCATTGGCTACCGACAGACATCCTAAGGACATCATTCTACAGTACCACTGCTAGCATGTAATGCTCCTGTAGACTACAGCAGAGATATTGGCCAATATATATGGACAGCCTGACACACTCCGGACAGTCCAGAGGTATACACAGAACCCCTTAGTGTAAGACATGTGGACTAAGCCTGACAATGTGGATGTTAACAGCCATGTAGATGGGTATAACACGTAACTGCTGGTATACATTTGCCCCCATAGGTTATGCATTCACACACCCCTGTCTGTCCTGACACATAATAACCACTGGTAGAGAGGTGCCATGGCCACGTACTACCCACTATATATTGACATACATCTGTACAGCATCCCGCTGCTCTGTCTGACATACATGACTGTTATGGTAGCCTGGCAGCAGTACATCTGGCAAGTTTCTGGAGATGATATATCACTGGGTAAGAACACTAAGCTGCTAGGCATGTAACAAAACACTGTGCAGGCTACAGGCAGACTGGCTCAACACTGGCCTACATTTGATATGGGGGAATGCACATGTACCAGCATATATAGCAGGCTCTACAGGCATGTCACAGCACAGAGTATGATACACCTGTGTGAAAGTGCATAACCACAACCAGTGTGAACACAGCCACAGCCACATATGGTAAGCTAGTGTAATATTACAGTATATGGACTATCTGTTCAACACCATCCTCATATGTGCCACTCACACACTAACCCTGCATATTCTGGACAGCTACACAGTGTGGTCAAAGGGCTGTCTGTGGTATGGGACATGTGTATGTATGGCCCTACAAACATGTAAGCCGATAGGGTAACATACAATGGAGCAGCATGTAACATCAGATAGAACAGGACCATGAACAATGACATCTACCACAGTCTGTACACAAGCTAAAGTACATATTAACAATGCACACACTGTCTACAATCACCATAAGTACACAGACCTCCATACTGTACACACAACCACAGAATGTCCAGGTTATGTCATATAATATAACCACTACTATACATAACATGTGTAGCAGTCTATCTCACTGGCTTGTTATCAGATATGATGTCAGTAATTATGGTGTACAGCACATTTGCACCTCTTACTGCATGACATATGTACAAAGGTTGACAGAGTTATGGCTGGGGGCATATACACAAGGCCAATATTGACATGTTGCTGTGATAACATCATACATTTACTGTTGTAACAGGGTTTGTTGCAACATATGTCCTATGAGCGATATGAAGTCAGTAACTCTCACGGCTGTCAACATCTACAGACTGCAATCCTCGCACTATCTTCTGCAGTTCACAGATAGGTGCTCTGTGGGCAACTCATGAAACAAAAGGCACCACACACTGCCCAGTCTACAGATGACCCTACAGATGGGGGGTTCCTCATAAACATAGCACTGACATGGCAGGTATTAAAACATGTAGGACAGCCATATCCACACACACACCCTGTTAAACCAACATTACTCCAAATGCAGTATAGCAGCACTTACAGTCTGTAGTCAGGTCAGGCACATCCCCCTCCTGTGTGTTGTCCTGTTTCCACAGTGTATGTTATTAGAGGTAAATCCCCAATCCATCTGAGATGCTGTTTGCCAATCAACAGATCAAGTTTCTGCTCACAGTGAATGAAAAAGCCCAACGCCAGCATGATGTTCAAATATATTGGAGTGTGTTTCCATGCAATTGGCTATGGGAATGTTACCACAGCTGTTCCAAATGCAATCAGCTAGAGGAGGGCTGCAATTCATGCAGAGGCTGTCAGCTGATCATGAGCATCACTTAAAATACACATGCTGCTGCCTAAGCAAAGCAGGTGTAAGTCTCCACATCCACCAGAGTGGGAGTCAGAGAGGCAGACAGAGGCAAAGAAAAGTCAGGGAGGGGTGGGAGAGTAAAACTTAAGCATGTTTGTGTCACACACCTACCAGTGCAGGGTATCAAACCTCTGATGACTATGTAGTGCTATCACATATCTATGCAGTTATTAGATGCACCACATAGGTTCCATGTTGAGGAGCCCTTAAAACGTATATATGATGCTGAGTGACATCTGCAACAAGGATATGGTAGATGTACAGTAGGTGTAATACACATGCCGGTCCACATGAACAGGTGCCAGCATCAACACAGCCACACACACACACACACAGGGATGCACACACACATTAACACACTTGGCAGGGCCAGGAATACAACTCATCACTAGTGAGATTACCACAACACATTACTGTGCAGGTATCACATGCACCATAGGGGTCATGCAGAGGTTTTATAGGCAAAGGGTATGTGGAGGTGTCTGACATCAGACAGCATGCTTCAGTATGCCAATGGGGGTTATAGTGAGTGTGAATGTGGTCATATGCATCATACAACACATGTACAGACACAAGGTGCCAGTACTGACATGCATGGGTGCATTGCTTCACGGGTGTGTAGTGGTCGGCTGTGTCAGATGGCTATACAAGGCTAATTGATGGGTATACCTTGGCATCAGGTCACATGACAATGGCTTGCATTGTGGCTCAGGGGTATAGTGTCTGGATTTGCCCACACAGGTAGGTATTGTATTCACCATCCAGTCACCTGGGTGACTATTGCATGTGGCCAATGCTGTGCATTGCTTTCCATGTATGTGTTCCTCATTCCATGACATGGATGGTATTTGGGATATGCACACCTCCCACATGCATGTACAGTGAGATGTGGAACTGTACCTGGGGTGTCTGGCCCATGTTGTGTACACAGATTCTTATCATCAGGTGTGCCAGTCCTGGCCTCATATGGCAGGAATTGTTAATGGATGGCAGGCTGACCCTGCACCGACATTGATAGCGTGATACTGGTATTCCCTATTGTCAATGGCATCTGTCCATGCAGGGCATATTTTTCAGGCATGGTATGTCCTTTGTGGGTCACATTTGATGACACCACAGGTGTTGCAGGTGTCCAGTAGGGAACATAGGGAAGGTGCACTGTCGGCAGGTACATGCCTATTGGACTGATGGATGGGGTGCCATGCTCTCTGTAACCCATTGCAATCACACCATGGTTCCTATCAATGGGCAATATGCAGGGTACTACCAACATAGCAGCTGTTGCCTAGGCAAGTGCGTGTGTGTGTATGAGACATGGGTTGAGAGTGTTCTCTGGGTAATACTAGGGTTGCTCACTTTGTTTGCCTGACCTTGATGTCACATGTAGGGGTATGGATTTGCACCCCAGCCTCTCGGCTATTTCACATGTGTTATCCCTGTATGGTGGACATTGATGCTCCATGGAGATTACTGGAGTACTCCTTGCCCAAATGTGTATTTCACAGTGAATGACATCAGCAGGATTGCCAAAGTAGGGCATTTGAATTGTAGTGAGTGTGACTAGCCCAAAATGCATTGCTCCCTTCACAGCCATAGAAACACACACAAAGCATCCACAACTGCCATGTGTGGGACTTGAACCTCTACCAGAGTTCTATATCACACTACAGCATGAAGCTGTTATATGACACACCACGGGATTACTGGAGTACTCTTTCTCCAAAGATGTATTTCACAGTGAATGACATCAGCAGCCTTGAAAAAGTAGGGCATTTGAACTGTAGTGAGTGTGAATAGCCTAAAAAGGCATTGCTCTCTACACAGACAGACACACATACACACACACACACACACACACACACACACACACACACACACACACACACACACACACACACACACACACTTGTCATGTCTGGGATTAGAACTCCTACCTAACTATTTTATCACACTACAGCAGTACGCAGTTATAGGACGCACCATGGAAATTACAGGGCTACACATTTCTGAAATGTGTATTTCACAGTAAATTACATCAGCAGCCGTGCCAAAGTGGGACATTTGAATTGTAGTGAGTGTGACTAGCCTAAAAAGCATTGCTCTCTACACAGACACACACACACACACACACACACACACACACACACACACACACACACACACACACACACACACACACACACACACACACACACACACACACACACACACACACACACACACACACACACACACACACACACACACACACACACACACACACACACACTTTTCATGTCTGGGATTAGAACTCCTACCTAACTATTTTATCACACTACAGCAGTACACAGGAGGATGCACCACAGAGATTACTGGGCAACAGTTTTCCAAAAGGTGTATTTCATAGTGAATTACATCAGCAGCCTTGCCAACACAGGGCATTTGAATTGTTCTGAGTGTGACTAGCCTAAAATGCATTGCTCTACACAGACAGACGCACACACACACACAGTTTCCATGTCTGGGATTAGAACTCCTACCTAAGTAGTTTATTACACTTCAGCAGTACGCAGTTATAGGATGCATCATGGAGATTACTGGGCTACAACTTTCCCAAAAGTGTATTTCAAAGTGGATGACATCAGCAGCCTTGCCAAAGTAGGGCATCTGAATTGTAGTGAGTGTGACTAGCCTAAAAAGCATTGCTCTCTACACAGACACACACACACACACACACACACACACACACACACACACACACACACACACACACACACACACACACACGATTGCCATGTCTTGGATTAGAACTCCTACCTAACTATTTTATCACACTTCAGCAGTATGCAGTTATAGGAAGAGCCACGGAGATTACCAGGTTACAGCTTTCCAAAAGGTGTATTCCACAGTGAATGACATCAGCAGCCTTGCCAAAGTAGGGTATTTGATTTGTAGTGCGTGTGACTAGCCTAAAAAGCATTGCTCTCTACACAGACACACACACACACACACACACACATACACACACACACACACACACACACACACACACACACACACACACACACACACACACACACACACACACACACACACACACACACAGTTGCCATGTCTGGGATTAGAACGCCTACCTAACTAGTTTACCGTACTACAGCATTACGCAGTTATAGTATGCGCCATGGAGATTACTGGGTTACAACTTTCCCAAAGGTGTATTTCAAAGTGGATGACCTCAGCAGGCTTGTCATAGTAGGGCTATGGGGAGGGCAGTGTGTGTGCATGGGCCATAACCCATTCATGTAGAGGTTGACACACCACATGCGGGCACACGCATGGTTATATTCCACAGGTATGTGTATACAGCTGCTAAATGACTAATTCCTTGTACAGTCATGTTGCACAGCTAGCACTTGCACTACCTAGTCTGTAATGCTGACATATACTGGTGGCTAATATCTACAGTGAGTGACATCTGAACCTCATGTGGTTGTAGCCATTTGGCTGTGTGCTGGGTGGGACAGGCCTCATAATGGATGGCTTTTTGTCACAGTCACTCTCTTCCACACATCTATGTACATCTACTTTTGGCTTATTATAGTCTGTTGTCCTTGGGTATATGTCTGTATTCCTATCCAGTGTGTGCACAAAGCATGAGTGGTGCATACTGAGGAATGTCTGCACTAACATCTGCAACTGCCAGATATGTCTGGTCCACTGTTGTTTGCAGACATGGGCTTCATTTGTTTAAGTGTGTGAGCATGTTCAGTATGCACTTCTGTATTGAATGTGTGGATCAATTCCATGTAGTTTGTACTCCAGTACAGACTTTTGTGTTGTACACCTACAGATAGCATACTGATTCTGCAGGGTATCCATCGATCATTTGGCAATATGGGGACAAAGTGTGCAGGGGATAGTGTGTATTGTAGGTGATTGTGTCGGTGCTGCTTCAGCTACATGGTACTGCTGTTAGCAGAGATATTCAGACATGTGTACTGTTATACACTGTAATGTTTTCTGTCCTCATGTACTTTCAGGTGGACACTCCTGTTCACAGTGATGTCTTGGGGGACAGGGGTGACTGCAACTGTGTGCAGTATTGTGGGCAGACACCTACATATTCATGGTAGGTTATGCCATCCTGGAGGGGGAGCTGCTGGGTCTGTGTATCCGGTTCAGCACCTTGGTACAGTGCTGGCAGAGGATCCCATATTTGTCCATTCATCAACATGACAGTATGGCCTTATATTGATATGGCAATACCTCACAGCTGTACAGATTCACACAGGTTACCCAGAGGCAGAGGACATGAGTCAGGACATTACCCCTACTGTGGTGTTCGGGCAGGTATGTAGCCACCCATTTATGTGTTTACAGCTAGGGATAGTTTGTGCACACAGATTTGTGTCAGACCTTGCATATTCCATGCTGCCCACACCCCCCGTTATTCTATCCTCTTCCTTACATTATGCATACATTCTCTGATACTTTCCCAAATGTTATCACCCCATCACAGATGTGTGTTGGTGTTGGTTCACAGTTCATGCAGTGGGATATGGTAGACATGTTACTGTGGTTTGTCCACATGGCCTTGCATATGGCTTATGTGGAGTATGTTGTGTTGTTATTTGGGTGTCCATGACAAAACATGCATTGGCAGTATGTTTGAGACACAGGCCCTTGGCAGAGGCCTGTAGGCCATTAGGTGTTGATGCGGGCCAGATATGGCAGGCCATTGCATTCTGTCAGTCCTACAGTCTCAGGCCGCCATACAGTATATTAACCTGTGGTAACAGGGTAGGTGTGCTAAGTGTTCATGCCAATACCTTCTATCAGTCTTGATCAGGTGGTGTGGATGCTGGCAAGGTGCTACCTACAGCTAGCGACATGCCTGCATGGGACACCTGCACTGCATGCTGCATTATTTCACTATTGCCATATACAGATGGGGTGATATTGTACCTATTCCCCACAGCAGGGATATAACCAGAGAGGTATCTGTGGGTGGTGTATGTGTGAGCTGGGTGTATGTGTGCTATGGACACTACTTGCATCTGACACACAGATATGCATTGGGCATTCCAGTTATGCTTGCATGTGCAGGTACATCAGCTGTTTCCCAATACACCAGTCCTACCTCCTTTGTGATTTGCGAGTGTTTGGGTAGACAACACCGGTATTCCCTACTACAGGACCAGATAATGTGATGCATACCTGTATGCACAATTCCAAGGGTGTGTTCATTTCACAGTGACACAATATATGCTATATGTCTAGGGAACTTTCCCCTGTGTACTGCTTGTATATCTAGCCCAACAGCCATGCCATGTCAGTCTTTCAGATGGTGACACATATTACCACCATACATTTACAATGGCTTACTGATAGCATGGGTTATACTGGTGGGTATTGTCTTTCGCACTGCAGTTGTGAGGACTTGTCCCTGTCATCAGCAGTGGTGGGCAAGGGCCACCAGGTCTTACCTCAACATGCATACATACTGACCACTCTCACACAATATGAAACACACACCAACCTAGCACACACATACCTGCATATTGTGCAGATGCTACAACCTATCTTGCTACCTTGGCCACCTCTGTGCATCTGTGCTCCACTGGTATTATATGTACACATACATGTTACTACATTTTTACATACGGTTATGGGGGGGCACACCTGACTGTTACGACATGCTTACATCGGATTGAGGGGGCACACCAGACCATTACAACGTTTCTAAGTAGGGTTGGCGGGAGTACACCTGACTGTATCTACATTCCTACACAGGATTGTGGTAGGGGGCACACCTGACTGTTACTACATTTCTACCCTGGGTTGGGGGAAAGGGGCACACCTGACTGTTCCTACATTTCTACATAGGATTGTGGGGGACAGACTTGAATGTTTCTACTTTTCTACACAGGATTGGGGGGCACACCTGACTATTTATATATTTCTTCACAGGATTGTGGGGGGCACACCTGACTGTTTTTACATTTCTTCACAGGATTGGGGGGCACACCTGACTGTTACTACTTTTCTACACAGGATTGTGGGGGGCACACCTGACTGTTACTACATTTCTACACAAGATTGGGGGGCACACCTGACTTTTTTTTACATTTCTACGTAGGATGGCGGGCACACCAGACACTTGTAAACATTTTCTATGACTGTAGGATGGCAGGCACACCAGACACTTGTAAACATTTGCTATGACTGTACTGGTATGTCAGGTACTCCATTTCATTCTGTATTCTAACCTATCATGCTGACTAGAGGCATATCAGTGTACCACAGGTCTTAGCTTTGCTTGACCTACATATTAGTTTCTGACTTCCTACCCTTCAGAACTAACATCCCACTACCTGACCTGCTGTAGTCTGTCTGTGTAGGCCTGGGGGGGTTAACCATAGGCATCATTCAGAGGCCATAGCACAGCCTTTGTTTGTGTGTGTCTACACCTGTCCTGCTGGCTGAGACTGTTGTTGGGTATGTGAACCTCCCTGGCTGGCATGTGTGAGTCATATGGACACACGTGTAGCCCAGCACATTTTCTGCAGTGGGTTTTGTCGCCCTGTGTAGTACTGGCTACTATGGTGACACCAGAATTTGTTACAGATCTCGTGGTGCCACTATAGGTGTCTACTATCTGCTGGCATACCATTCAGCCACCCGATTCCCTTGCATGCTCACATCCGTACCATAGATACAGGTAACAACACATTCTACTCCATTCAGCAATTGGTAGGTTGAGTGACTTACCTTGTGGGTTTCCCAGTATTGAGGGTGGTGTTGGATGCACATACAGTGCAGTACAGTGAGATCATATTCTGAGTCTAGTGTTCACTCTACTTAATACAGAGAGAAGATTTGAGAAGGCCAACCCACTTAGGTTCTTTCTTCCTCTCTCCTTGCACTTAAAAAAATTGCACTTTATTAATCTGCTTTTACTGTATTTGTGTTTCCTCCTACTTTATTTTGCTTTTCTTAAAAGTACTCAATTTTATTTATTCTGCTGCATTTATTACTGCTTGGTAGTAGCCTGATTAAATTGTAACTGTTATTCTAAGTCTTTTGGTTTAAGCACTTGGGCTTCATACAGGTTGTTTTACATTAAGAAGGTTTGTGGTCTGTACTGTTGTGGCAGGACAGGTAGCTTACATCCTTCTAAGCTGGGAATTGATGATTGAAGGCCCAGTGTCTTCTATTCTAAAAGTATATTAGTTCTGGCTAAAGCACTTGGGCTTCAGGCCAGTTATTCTACATTAAGAGGGTTTGTGGTTTGCACTCTTATGGGAGGAGAGGCTGGATTCTAACCTTTTCAGCTGGGAATTTCTGGTCACAAGCTTATTGTGCCTGCTTATTTGAACTGTTTCTTTCTGAAATTGATGCGCCTTGTTGCTGTAGCATAGGCCAGATTCAGGCCTGCTGAATCTAGCTTTGTTTGTATAACTTGCGTACTGATCCAGGCCATCTTTTTTTGGAGAAAGATCCCCTGCACATTAGTAGCAGGAGTGTATGGTTAGAACTTGTCTGATTGAAGACTGCTTGAACAGAGCTCGGTTTTGAGCTTTTTTTCTGGTTAATTGGGTAACTTGTTTAAATCAGTTTGTTCATTTTTTATTGTTTTATATATATATATATATATATATATATATATATATATATATATATATATATATATATAAAATTGCACTTTATTCATCTGCTTTTACTGTATTTGTGTTTCTTCCTACTTTATTACTAGAGGTATTGACTACAACTCTGATCTGCGATATATAACAATAAGTATCATTTTCTGCGCATTTAAAGTGTTTTTTGATTGTATCTGCTTTATTTTGTGAAAAAAAAAACAACCCCCCCCCCCCAAAAAAAAATACGTGTTTCCTGCCTTTCTAAGCTAGTATAGTCCAGTTTTCAGGTAAGTGCTGAATTCAGGGCTGTGTTACAAATCTCTGTGTTTGCCCATACCTTACTTGGATAGAAGAAAGTTTCTCTGTTCACCTGTGAGATTGGGGAGCTTTGAGCAGCCTATCTGTCCCTGGAGGAGTGGTTTCACCCCAGACATTAGTAGTTTATTGGCCATTTTGGGCTAATTTCTATCTCTGTCATTTCCCTGCTATAAATACCGCATTTGCCCGGTTTTGCACGCCAGGCAGCACCGGTTAGCTAGGGTAAAACTATTCCCGGCTCCACAAAGTCTCCTCTTCAATTTTTCCCTTGGAACTAGGCAAACTTTCAACTTAAGCACTCAAGCCATTCATTTCCCAGCCCGGCACTTGCTCAAAACTCATAGCAAGCACTTAGAAACCCTAGCACTAGACCCTCCTGTACTGTACAGAAGGATAAGGCTCTCTATTCGACCTTACCAGCCATCCAGTAAAACGGTTCACTGTACATATCCTGGCATGTCCAAAGGGCAGTTTCAGGTGTACTCTCCAGTCAAACTGGTGAATCTGGGCATTTTGAGGCAATGTTGCAACTGCCTCATGTACACAGACAACCCTCTCCTCCTACCACCAAACACTAAAACATGTGAGAGATGCAATTATACAGCCAAACTGGAGGCTAAGCTCTCTCTACCCAAGACTAGATCAGACAGTCAAGAGGAGAAGGGAAATACTTGCATCACACCACCAGTCTCACATAGACCCATTAAACCAGCACTGGCAAAAAACACACATAAATACATGAAAACATACTTGGAGGCTCTAAATAAAAATCTGAAAAAGCAACAGCGACCTCCAAAGCAAACATCCAAGCAACCTCCACCCCCAACACAAACCATGAAACACATACTTCACAAAACCAGTGTGCCTCGCAATCACAGCCCTTAAGGCAAAATAACATACCCAACATACTAGTAATAGGTGACTCTATAGTCAGGCACACTGACATCCTACTCACTAGGCTGAATAAGGAGAAGGTTACTGTTAGCTGCCTGTTGGGTGCCAGGATCCGCCACATAACACAAGCACTCAGGTCACTCCAGAACAAGTACAAATATGACTCTGTCATTGTCCATGTTGGTGTGAATGACCTGAGCCATACCTCCCTGGACTACATAAAGAGAGACATGGAAGAGCTCTCTGATCACATAGCCCAGGCCTGTATGACCCTGACCCTGAGCAGCATCCTGCCCTCACCAAGAATGATACCACGGTATAAAGAAAAAATTCTCGATTTCACCAATTGGCTAATTTTCTGGTGTCATTCAAAGGGGATCCAGTGTCTGTCTGCCTGGGATGATATGCTCAATAAGCCACGCTGCTTCACTAGAGATGGCTTGCACCTGTCACCCTTAGGCTTTCGAATACTGGCCAAGGCTCTTGCCACCCCCATAGTGTCTTTTTTAGGCAAGGCTCAAAAGACAAACCCACCACTGTAAATAGCACAAGTAACAAAAAACTGAGGGTAATGCTACTCAATGCCAGAAGTCTAAACCTCAAAATGCATGCACTCGAGACACTCCTCAGTATGGAGAAAATTGATATATGTCCAGTAACAGAAACATGGTTTAAGGCTCCAGAGAGCACCCCAGCACTACCAGGCTACAACTCATACCATACATTTCAGCCACAGAACCTGAACCGAAATACAAAAGGCGGGGGCATATCCATATTCATCAAGGATACCCACACCTCCAGGTTAGTGGCACAGCATGATGCTTCAGAGATCATCCACATGCAACTAACAACAGGCAAAACTGCAATTCAAATTGTAGCTTGCTATAGATCACCTACCATGTCCCAGGACCCCCATTCCACATTTCCGGAAACACTGGGAAAAATAAAGGTCCTACCAGACACCCTAATATTGGGTGATTTCAATTACCCAAACATTAACTGGGAGAACTACTCAAGTACTAACTCCCTTGCCCAATATTTCCTAGAATTTATAAACTCAAACACCCTGGTTCAACTGGTCAACACTCCCACCAGAGGTGACAACATATTGGACCTGGTCATCACCAACATGGGCAACCGGTGTCCCACACCAGAGGTCAACCCCTCACTGGTTATCTCTGACCATAAACAAATCACTTTGGATATCCACATTCCGCCCCCACCCCCAGACAAGGAAACCTCCATAAAAAACTTTTCAAAAGCAAACTTCACGTTACATAAGACCGAGGTGAAAAGTTTCAAAGCCCCCATGCTGAAGGAAAATGCTGTTCAAGCTGCAAAATCCTTTACTAATGCATTCTTTGGGCACCTACAAGAATACATGGATTGTGCCATCCCAAGCAAAACCAATACTCACTCCTCCAAGAAAAGGAAACCAGTCTGGTGGATTCCTGCCATAAACAAGCTATACTATAGAAAGAGGAAACTAGTACAGAAAAGAGAAAAATCCCAAGAAGGGAAGACATCCCTGATCAGTATCAGCAAAAAACTACGATCCCTCATAAAATCATCCAAGGTGAGCTTTGAAAGAAAAATTGCCAAGGACTCCAAAGATAACCACAAGGCATTCTTTAGCTATGTCAAAAATCTAAGTGGCAATGCTCAGATCTGCTCAGAGTTTGTGCAGAATGGCACAAAATACACTGAACCGACCAATATCGCCAACATCCTTGCAGACAGGCTGAGCGCAAACTTCACCCCCTCTCATCCCCAAAAGGGCCCATAATGATACCAGAAGAATGTGGAGTCCCTGAAATCACAGACACTCAGGTTAAAATAGTCCTCTCCAAAGCCAAAAACACAGCATCAATGGGACCAGACGGTGCCTCAAGGCTGCATCCTACACAAGCTCAAAGACGAATTAACCCCTCACCTAAACATACTGTTCAAACTCAGCCTCTCCATAGGCTATGTACCCATAGAGTGGCGCACAGCAACGGTTATTCCACTCCACAAAGGTGGAGCCACAACAGACCCTGGGAACTATCACCCTATAAGCCTGACTACCTTGGTCTGCAAGGCTATGGAGCGCATCATCATGGAACTCATTAACAGAGACATTGGGAACCTCCATACTTTGGACCCTACCCAGTTTGGCTTTGTTAAGGGCAGATCATGCCTCCTAAACCTGGTGGACTTCTTTGAGACAGTTACCAAGGCTATAGATGAGGGAAAGGTGGTACACACAGCCTACCTAGACCTCACAAAGGCCTTTGACACCATTCCCCATTCTGGTATTATAGACAAGCTCACCAGCCTGAACATTAACCCCTACATCACAAGATGGGTTGCCAACTGGCTCACGGACAGAACCCACATGGTGAGAGTTGCAGGAGCTAGGTCTGACTCTAAACCAGTTACAAGTGGCGTTCCCCAGGGCTCAGTCCTAGGACCCCTCCTGTTTGGCATATACTTCTCAGAGGTACAGGCAAGCACAGGAGGACTATGGCTGACCAAGTTCACAGACAAATGCAAACTAGGGGCTATAATTGACTCTCCGGTTGACACAGACATCCTCCAAAAGGGTCTCACTGAGACGGATACCTGGTGTCACAATCATAGCCTCAAGCTAAATGCCAAAAAGTGCATAGTCATTCCCTTTGGAAAAAACAAAGTACCCACAAACTACCACATAGGTGGTAGTCCCCTAAATATGGAAGATGTAATAAGGGATCTGGGGACCCAAGTATATAGTAATCTCACCTTTGATAATCACATTTGCCAAAGTGGTTAGAAAATCCTTCTACGTGGCCCACCTAATCACAAAAGGGTTTGCATCCAGATCAAAAGAGGTCATTGTGCCTCTCTACTCATTGCTCATCAGACCCATCATAGACTACAATGCCCCATTTGGGATGTACCTTACAAGACATCTGCATCAGCTGGAAAGACCACAGAAGTACCTCTCCAAGAGGATCACTGGCCTCAAACAGAGGCCCTCTGCAGCTCAACTGAAGAAACTACAGCTGTACTCAGTTACATACCACCTACTGAGAGGTGATCTCTGCCTGACATACAAGGCCATGGCCAACCCAGAATTGATGGACATGCTCCACCTAAAGAAAACCTTATCCCCTAGAGCCACACGCTCTAGGGATCTAATCCTCATCACAACAATAAATAGGATGTGTTGGAGGGATAGATTCCTATCCCAGAAACTTCCCATGCTTTGGAACAAGATTCCAATCTACATTAGGCAGAGATCCTCACTAACACTCTTCTAAAGAAACCTTGATGAATGGATGGGAAACAGAAAGTTTACCCCGGGGATCACTTCAGTGGCTCTGCTGGACAGAGGCACAGGGAGCTAATATAAGGGGGAGGTGAAAGCCAACACATTCTGGCTAGGCTTATAAATGCCTTCGGACAGATAGCCTAGTACCGACCTATGAACCTATGAACCTATAGTACACTCCCTACACATGGTTGAACACAGGTAGTATATGAAAAAAAATTGTTTGCATGGAAGCAATTGCACGGCTCAAAAGGACATGATGCAAAAACAAAAAGAAGAGCCAGCAAAACCAAAACCCAATAATAAACAATTTATTGTTAATACATAGGACAACAAAGAGGTACACAAACCGGTTTTGGCTGGTACTAACTACACAGCCTTCATCAGTGTGAAATGAGCATGCTCCAAGCTTTCCTTTATATAAACTGCAGACAAATCTGATTGGTTTGATCTAAAACTTGTCATTCAACCCGGGTGGAAAAAGACCACCCAACTTAACAATCCATTTTTTCTCCTTTGAGTTTAGTAATGCATGCCAACCCGTTTTATTGGATTTTTTACCCCTGATAATGTCAATAATGGTAAACATAAAAGAAGCTGAAGGGTGTGATACCTGGTGTTTGTATAGAGCATTGTTGATTCTGCCTTTTTTAATATTACTGATGTGCTCCGAAATTCTTAGTCTAAGGGGCCTAGATGTTTGGCCTATGTAAAAGGCTCCGCATGAGCATGTAGCTAAATAAATTAGCCAATCTGAGCTACAATTGGCAAAGAATTTTATCTCATATACCTTGGAAGAGTTTCTACTGGTGAATTCTTTGGTTTTCGATATTTTGTTGCAATTTGTGCAATGTCCACAGGGATGACAACCCGTAAGCATGGAACCTGTAAGTGTAGTTTGAATTGGTTCAGGCTTGTCCACAAGATGTCCATCTTTATAACGACTGAATGTGCTGCCCAGATTTCTGCCTTTCCTAAATGAGAAGAAACATCTATTGGGAATAATGGAGGATAAATCAGTGTCATATAGTAGTAAATTCCAATGTCTTTGTATGCTCTGAATCAGGTTGTCTGAGTTTCTGCCATATGTGGTAGTAAATCTAAGGGGTTGATTGGGAGAACTCTGATTGGTCCTATAGGTTAATAGGTCTTCCCTATCCATATGACCCACATGGTGTATGGCATCAAAGACATGGCCCATTTTGTAATCCCTATTCCTGAATCGATTGACAAGGTCTTTGCTTTGTTCACTATAAGATGTACTATCAGAACAAATACGTTTGAGTCTGATGAATTGTGATTTAGGAATGTTTTTGCATATGTGTGGGGGATGAAAACTGGTGGCATGTAATATGGTATTATATTCAGGATGTTTCCTGAATACTTGGGTGCCTAAGGTATGATCAGATAATCTGTGGATAGATACATCTAAAAACGTAATGTTGTTGAAATCATAGTGTAAAGTGAAATGTATACCCCATCGGTTATTGTTGAGGTATGTAACAAATTCAAAAAGACCTTCCAGATCACCCTTCCATACTGCCCAGCAATCATCAAGGTAACGTCGCCAAATGTCAAGATGTTCAAGGTATATATTGTTACTACTATTGTATATAAGATCTTCTCCAAATAAGCCATAAAAAGATCGGCATAGATGGGTGCAAAGGAGGAGCCCATGGCGGTACCCTTGGTTTGCCAGTAGCAGACATCTTGGTAGAAAAATACATTATTGGTCAGGACATATGAGGCCATATCCAGTAGAAATTCGTTAAATTCACATGTATATAGACCTGAGATTTGCAACCAATAGGATAAAGATTCTAATCCACCAGAATGAGGTATGTTGGTGTATAAGGCGCTAACATCTAAAGTGCACATGCGCCATTCAGGTTCCAGTTGAGTGTCTGAAATGATTTGGAGAAAATTAGTTGTATCCTGTAGGCATGAGCGAATAAGTGACAATAAGGGTTTCAATTTCTCAGTCAAAAAAAGGGAGAGGGGTTCAGTAAAGTATCCCCTACCTGATACAATTGGTCTGCCTGGGGGGTGTGTGGGATCCTTGTGTATTTTAGGCAAGAAATATATATATTGATTGGA
This sequence comes from Protopterus annectens, assembly GCF_019279795.1. Classification (NCBI taxonomy): domain Eukaryota; kingdom Metazoa; phylum Chordata; order Ceratodontiformes; family Protopteridae; genus Protopterus; species Protopterus annectens. Next base: position 741,428,277 of record NC_056745.1, on the reverse strand, counting down.
TGAATCCTGTACTGAAAGTTGATGCATAAGGTTGGAATCAATAATGGAAGCATCTTTGGCATAGGAAAGAAATTCAAAAATTTCCTTTTGAAATTTAGATGTCGGATTTATTATCATTTTGGAATAATATTTGGCATCAGATAGTTGTCTGAGAGCTTCCTGGTTGTAATCTTGCCAATCCAATACCACAACAGCACCCCTTTGTCAGCTGAAATGATGACAATATCATGATTGTTTTGTAAGTTATTGATACTTGTTGTTCAGCCATGGTAATGTTGTTTGATCGAATATCAAATGTTGAGTGTGAGTAGTGTAGATCTTTGAGAACATTGTTTTGGAATTGAGAAACAACAGGGTGCATGGGAGGGTTAAATGTAGATTTGTGATATGTAAATTTTTGTGCGGCATCACAACCATTAGAACAACCAAAAAATAATCTTAGATTGAGTAATCTACAAAATGATGAAACATCCTGGTCAAATGATTCTTCAGTAACAAAAAAAACTGGTACAAATGATAAACCTTTATTAAGGACATTAATTTCAATTGGTGACAAGTTGTAACTGGAAAGGTTTAAAACATTGTTATACATGTGTGATACTACTTCGTCATTGCCAGTTGTAAGAGTCCTTGTATATCTGTAACCACCTTTGTGTTTTCTCCCCCCTCTTTTGTACCTTAGGGGCACCTGTAAGTGATCGCTTGGGAATAGGTGAACCGGATGCAGTATGCAGTTCACTCTCTGGGCCAGAGGTTAGTTCTTCAGTAGAAGAGCCAGTATCAGAGGCCCAATTGGTTTTTAATATTGATTTGGGTCTTTTCCTTTTAGTGGGACGACTATGTGGAATATTAAATTTGACTTGTTTCTTTATTACACTAAAGGGATTGCTGCCCTGGTAGTCCGAAATATCCCTATTAAACTTCTGAATTTTCTTGGTTTTGAGTTGTGTCTCCAAAGTGTTTAGATCAGAAGCTACTCTATTCAAATGTTTAGCAAAAAAAGGCTCCTTCTCAAAGGGTTTAACATCATTAGCCAGGCTCAAGACAGTATTGACTTCCTTATCAATTGTGCGCTCATAATATTTGTTTAATGCTTCAACAAATGACATGCTCGCTTTGTGTTGGATCTCTGCCCATTCGGACGATAAATCGTCATCAATATCGGCAACTAGGGGTTGTATTCTAACCCTTAAGCCGCGTGGAGTGATATTTTTGGCAATATATGCCTTGAAAAGTTTGGCATGCCACACATTCGAGTGTAATGATCTTAAATGTTTATGGAGTTTATCGAATGCCAAATTACAGGCTGTCTCCGACCCCATGGGTTCACCAATATTGGAAATATCATGGCTTGAACCCAAACCAAAAACACTCAGATCCTCACGATCGGAGGAAAGTCCAGAGACAAGACTCAATAGATCCATGTTGCTATATAAGAAATGAATACAAGTGGACAATTATAGCTGCGATGGCTACGTCCAAATCAAGGACAATAATAGACTCAGATTGAGACTACGTCCCTGATGAGTATCTGAGACTAAACAAAAGAGTAGTTCAGATGGAATAGAAAAATTTATGGAAGACACACTCAAGAGAAACCAAGTTATATAGGCAAAATGCCTGTCTGATTGTTCAAAGGATATCAAACTACCAGGGACAGTTGAATCTAAATTACCACAAATATGAAAACGGACAAATGACCCAATGCCTAAGGGCAATTGAATAACATTCTATGATACCAGGCTTTGGATATAAAATGATCAATACTGAGAGTGAGGGAAAAAGGTACAATAATAGATATTAATGGTGACCAACAATATATCCACACCAATAGAAAATAGGGAGGTCCTAATGACAAAACTGGTAATATGACTGCTGTAAAATATCACAGGTTCTCATAAATACAACTCTGTTGAAAAAAAGACACCCAAAAAAGCAAAGATATATTAAAATATTTCAAATGTGTTGGAAAAAATGCAATGGGTGCTGCAAGGATATGAGCTTCCCAGACAATCCAAAATATTGATACAAATAGAAATAATCTATTGCTTGGGATTCTTCAAGGATGTTGATGGATGACAAAATGTAATCTATTGTGATACAACTGTGAATGGACTCAATGTTTTGCTTGTACCCAAAAAATAGTAATAGCTACGTGAAGCATAGGCTATGAAACAGTTCACAAAAGCATAAGCACCAAACACTGTTCAGTAAATACGCCCCTTATATGAAAGTAGAGTCACATAAACATTCAACAAAATTACTAAAAATGGTAAGTCTCAAAATGGGTAACCACCTAAGTTCAACTGCATTCCCTACATACATATGGTGAATTATAATCAACACTTATTGATGTAAAAAGACTGTAAATCCTTCACCAAAGCATTGGAGCATGCTCATTTCACACTGATGAAGGCTGTGTAGTTAGTATCAGCTGAAACCGGTTTGTGTACCTCTTTATTGTCCTATGTATTAACAATAAATTGTTTATTATTGGGTTTTGGTTTTGCTGGCTCTTCTTTTTGTTTTTGAACACAGGTAGTGTCATGTTTGGCATCCTTTTACTGTATGTGAGAGTCAGAGAGAGGGTCTCTCCTGTGTCAGTGTATGTGATATGCACCAAGGCCAGGGCATACTGGAAAAGCCTCCTTCTACCTACTGGGATAGGCTCAGGTTGGTCCTCCTCCGAGTCACTCTGTGCCTGTGCAGACCTTGGCAATGGTGGGGGGGGGGTGGGCCTGCCCAGTGCTGTTTCTGCTGCAGCTGTTTCCGCAGGATCATATTGTGTAGCATGGCACATACAACGACAATTTGGGTATATGTAGCTGGTGAGTACTGCAAGGCTCCATGGGATGTGTCCAGGCACCGGAACTGTGACTTGAGCATCCCAAACACATGCTCTATTATAATTCTGGTCTGTGCGTGTGCCTCATTATGGAGTTCTTGTTCGGGTGTGTGTGGATTTCTGATGGGTGTCATCAGCCATGGCTCCAGTGCGTATCCAGCATCCCCAACTAGGTGACAGTAAGGCATGTCCCCATTGGCAAATTTGTGGTACAGCTGTGTCAGATACCAGATGTGGGAATCATGATAACTTCCAGGGCAGCCAGCACACACATTCATTATTATGCCCAGGGCATTGCACATGACCTGGCAGTTGATGGAGGGGAAGCCCTTGCGGTTGATGTAGACCTTACCCCACTCACTGGGTGGTGGTTTGATGCATATGTGCATGCAGTCTATAGCACCCACTACCTCAGGGTATTTTGCTATTTGGTGGAACAGTTGCATATTGCTGGCCAAAGCCTCATGGGTGTTGGGAAAATATACGTGCTCACCGGCATGTGCTGACATGGAATCCAGGAACTGGTGGAGTACCCTGGATGCTGATGCCTGTGAGATCCCCATCATATCCCCAGTTGGCCTTTGGAAGGTTCCTGTAGCTAGTATTCTTAGGCCTACACATACCTTGGTATCCACTGGGGTGGGTTCCCTCTGTTAGTTCCTTGTGTCAGGCATGGCCTGCGCAGCTCAACAATTTGCTGTAGGAGGTCTCTGTCCACCCTATAGTGTTCCACTATCTCCAGCTCATGTAGCCCCTGGTAGATTACCCTGGGTCTGTACACTCTTCTCCGTCTCCTCACTGTGAGTTGGTCGACAGCATTCACATCCTCACCACCCTCAGCCTCTTCCACAAGTTGTTGCATGATAGCTATTGCAGTCCCTATCATTTTGTTGTTTTGTTTGTTAAAACTTCCCTGCTTGTATACATCGGTGGTGTAGAGTATGGGAAAAACCAGAGGGGAAGGTGTTTGCATAGTTTATAGTAGTGTTCTGGGCTGGGCTCATCTGCTGCTTGTGTAATTGGCTGATTCTAATACATTTCACCTGCCAGCTATGCTAGTTCTAGATTACCCTCCTACTGCTGTTTTCTCTTCCTATTGCTTTCCTGTTTAAGCCCGGGGGCAAGCCACGCAAACACATTGCTCAAATGTGCACAGAGCTGCTATTTCCTGGTTTACTTTTTTTTTTTTTTAAACCCAGTGCGCAGCATGCACACCCACTTAGGTAATGTAAAGAGTGCTAGTCAGCCTCAGACACACCCCCTTGCGTAGCTGGACTAAGCTAAGAGCAAACCTGAGCCACACGTCTTCAATCCACTTACAGTATGCCTGACACACACCCCTATGATGCTAGCTAACTCCTAGGCTTGCACCAAGCTATTCCTGCTCTTACACTGTTGGGAGCGGACTAGCATGCAGGGGAAATCTGGGATTCACTATCATTCCCCTCATTTGCATAGGATTGCCAGCTAATGCATAGTTACATGTCTCACACTGAGCCTCCCCCCTTAGCAACCTCTATTCACTGGCCATGTTGTCTTCTGTCTGCCATTGACTATAATGGCAGAATAGTAATTTTAGTTAAATGCTTATTTTAGGTTTATTTTCTTGTTTTCCCCCGATCCCATTTGCGCACCTCTGCCCTACGCTTAAACAGCCGAGATTGTCTAAAAAAAAAAAAAGTTGATTTTTTTTTTTCAACTGTTTTCCATGAGAATGGCTTTATACCTGTCCATTGGCATGCTATCTAAATGATATCCACCCTTTATTTGGAGCTGTCATGACTCCGTTTTGGAATTTGCAGAAATGTACTCCGTTACCGGCGGAGTACATTTCTGCAGATTACACTAGTCCTGCACGAACGGTTTCCAGCTTCCTGGATCGCAAATTCACCTCATTTGCATGGATTTCTCCTGCAAACGGGGTGATTTGCATACAGGGGCTGAGTCCACACAGGACTAGTCCAGGAGCGCTCATGCACACCCCCTACAGGTTATTCCTGGATCGTACAGCAGACATATTGCCTGCTGGAGCTCCTGCACTAATCCTGCATGCCATGCAAGGCTTGCAGAATCCAGGGGAATATTTTTTCCACTGAGAAAATGGTTCACTATCTACAAAGCACAAGCAGGCTATTTCTAAACTTATACCAGATGACGAGTTTTTAGTTGTAGAGCTAGTGATTATTCCAGTACATGCGGGTCTTCAGATGAAGACCCTTACTCCAGGAAACTGAGTATGTATTCTTGGCATGTCAGGCAATTTTTCATCTAGTGAGACAAGAAATCAAGTGTGGCATCCTCCATTTAGGGAATGTGTGTGTGTGTGTGTGTGTGTGTGTGTGTGTGTGTGTGTGTGTGTGTGTGCGCGCGCGTGTGTGTGTGTGTGTGTGTGTGTGTGTGTGTGTGTGTGTGTGTGTGTATTCCTGCTCCCCCCTGAATCCGCCAATATCACAGCCCTAACTAGAATGACCTCACCTATAGTAGATACATCGTGTATGAAGACTGAAGCTGAAGAACTTTCTTACACAACCACAAGTCATTAGGCTGAAGTGATGATCTGCCTGTTCAGCTGTCTCTATAAACACATCTGTACTTCTGGAAACTTTATACAGTGTTAGGTTTTGACTGATGGAAATCCTGCTCTGCTTACTAAATGCTGAAATACAAATAGTCATTTACACACTCTTTGTTGTGGTAGTGTGAAGTGAATTCCAACTTTCAAAGCTGTCAAAATGCCTCCAGTGCTGTTCTAAAGTGTGTGTTTGTAGCATGAGACCCAATCATATCAGCATTCAAAGGTGCATAAGACATTCTGTTATGCTCATTTATGACATCAGAATGGGGAGTGCCAGTCTTTTAGAGCTTGAAGCTTTGCAATTACTGTTCAAACTGGGGAAAAGACAAGGTTGTTCTGACAATATATTTAGGAAGCTTTTGCACCCCTCACCACTGTTAAGATCTAGTCTCACACTAGGGCAATGAAAGTGGTTAGTGGCTACCACAGAATAGCTGTGGAAAGGAGAAATAGCTTTAAAACATATTAAACACTTAGCCAAATTAAATATTTCACACATTTTTAAAGCTCTTCATGTTGTCTGTGCTTCCTACAACTATTCTATGGAGGCTGCTCTCTTTGTGGGATCACCAAGGGTGTTACAGAATTTATATATTTATTTATTTATTTTATTGCATTTTATTGCGTCAACCTGAAAGTCTGAGTGGGCTGAAGTAGCCCTTTTTCTATAGAGGCCTATGAAGAAAACTCCAGCAAAAAATAACATAACAAAGCATTATAAATGTGACCACAATGATTAAGAAATAGTATTTAACATACAGTTAAAGTAACAAATACTAAAACGGCTTTAAAATTAGATATAACATAAATAAACACTATACATTGTGATGTAACAATATAAAAGGCAGTCAACTATCTCCACGGGCAAAAAACTTCTCTTATAGATCAGGAAGCAATATAGTTAACATTAAATATGCAACAGAATATAGATAGTAGAAAGTAGTCCAGCACTAGGTAGTAAGTATAATACACAAGAAACTTAATGCCTGAAAAGTGAATATGCTATTCATTTGGGTACATTAGCATTTGTGTCCACTGGTACAGATACATAGCTTTCTTCAGGAGAAAACAGAGAAGTTAAAAGGCAGCAGAAGAGGGAGTTTAATAGGAGTAAGTGTGAAGGGAAGAAAAGCATAGGGGCGCTAAAGGAGAGAGGTAGAAATGATAGGAAGAATACGCAGGATTAGATTCATTTGTTTAGATGCTGAATTCAGTACATGTGCATTATGTTACTGTATAGGAGGATTGAAGGAAAATAAGCTAAGAAGAGCTAAATGTACATGAGCACAGCCATATGTTATGAGTGTTCTTTTACAAGGCTTTTAAAGCTGAGTTGCTGTGGTGTCTAATAGTGATTAGAAAGGAATTCCAGATCTTAAACCTATGACTGAAATAGAATTTCCAGTGGAGCTTATTTTTTCTGATGGTGAGTGGTAGTTTATCCACTGAGCATAGTGCCATGGTAGGGAAGTAAGGAGTCACTATGTTCAGTATGAATGGGAGTTTTGTGGATTATTTATGATGTTGTAGTCTATCCTTAGGTGATAGAGAGGTAGTTTGGCAGTTCTGACCATATCTCTCAACTTCTTAGAGAAAGAAATCTGGAAAAAAACATAAATAAAAGTGGGACAAAGGTCTAAAAATAGGGACATTTTTTAAATATTGTTCTTGCAAACTTAGAAAGTTGATAGAATAACAGGTTTTGCATTAGCTTACATTTTCTGAAGCATATGAAGTCAGAAACGCAAATGTCTGCCATTATTTTTTAACTTCAATCTGTAATGATTTACCATTAATTTGCCAGAAAAACATAATTTTATGAAAAACAGACCAAGAATATGAGGCCAAAATCTGAACATTCTACAAAAATCTGTACAGTTGAGAGGTATGGTTCTGACAGCAGTTATCTTGAGGCAATGCAGTGGTGTGATTCGGATCTACAGATGGCACTGAATCTAGCAATTTAATTATAACATTGTTTGATTTTATTTTGGAGGGAAAGCTGAAGATTTGTGAATATGGGGCAAAGTGTAATAACAAGTGCAGGAGTAATGCTTAGGCCATAGTTTTTTGACATTCTCAGTCAGGAAGTCTGTTTTGGTACAACAGGCCAAGTTTTTGCTGTTTTTATGACAGCTTAGTATACATGAAGGTCAAACTTTAGGTGTTCATCAGTTATGATACATAAAAATTTTATATGGGTGACTAATTCAAAAGAGGTATTGCTGACTGAAGTGATAGAAAAGCTATTTTTTTATTTTTTGTGTATGAGAATATATTTGGTGTAAATAGCATGAGACTGTTTTATAGCATAAAAGGAGGTGAGACTTTTAAGCCAAGACTCAATGGCATAAAATATGATTTTTTTCCCTGAATATGGGGTAATGTATTTGCCGAGCAGATGAGTGTGCCACTATCTGCATAGCATGAGATTACTTTTTTAGCATAAAAGTAAGTGAGATTTTTTAAGCCAAGACTCAATTGCAGAAAATATGATTTTTTTTTCTGAATATGGGGTAGTGTATTTGCCAGGCAGATGAGTGTGCCATTATCTGCATATCGAATGAGTATGGTTTCTATGGATGCCTTGACTAGGCTGTTTATAAAATATTGAATGGTATGGCCTTAGTGTGGAGCTCTGAGGCACTCCCACTAGGATGGGTAAGAAAGAGGATTATTCATTGAGCCATTTGACTGCTTGGTGTCTGTTTGACAAGCAGCTTTGGAAATAGGAGAGGTTAGTGAACATCTAGATTCAGTTAAGTGCAGTCTGTGTAAAAATAACCTTTGGGATAAAATATCAAAATGCCTATGAAGGTCTAGAAATAGTGAAGAAACTAGATTATCAGAGTTTATGTAAACATTGACTTGGTTGGTGAAACTAAGAAGAAAAATAATGTAGTACTTTGGTGAGGTCTGAGACCATGTTGTGCTACAGAGAAAAAAATGCTGTACAGAAGATGTCTGAGAAGCTGGGTTTGGATATATTATTCCAGTATCTTACATAAAGGAGACATTATGGCAAGGGACAATAGCTGTAGAAACCAGTGGAGTTGCCTCCCTTGTGAAGAGATATTACTAGTGTTTTTTTTTTTCTAGATATCTGGTACATAGTTTTCCTGGAGGGACACGTTCCTCAAGATTGAGATAGGGTAAGTTAAAGTTTTAGCAGCCTTCTGAGACATTCGGTGGGGAGGTTATCTTTGGCAGAAATAGTACATTTTAGATATGGAACATTTTTTTATAGTAAAAGGGGGAACTAGTGTAAGACAGAGGAGAGGTATACATGGAATTGATTTGGAACAATATTTAAGTTGTTTGGTAGAAGGTCATTAGTAAGAGTGCAGACAGATCATAAGCGATGTGTGTTGAATAGGTTAGCAAAAGTGACACTGTGGTTAGGAATTTTAGGAAATGGCTGAGCCAGATGGCCTGGATTAAGTAGGTTATGTATGGAGAACCAGAACTGTTTTGGGTTTTGGAAGGTGTCTTGAAGAGAGGTATAATATTTTTTTTTAGCAAATCTAATGTGTTGTTTTGTTTGATTATGCAGATGTATAGAACACTGCAGGTTGGGCTATGCTGTCTTTGGAAGCCATGCTTTTCATATTTTGTCCTTCAACTATACAAGTTGGTTTAGGTGCTGCGGTAGCATTGTCGCCTCACAGCAAGACGTTGTCCCATTCGATTCTCAGCTAGAGCGTCTTCTGTGTGGAAACATGCGTGAATGGGCGTACCTTCGTTGAAGGTTGTGCATCAGGGCTGGCGACTTGGCACATAAAAATCTACTGCCAATCATTAGCGGACCAGAGTTCCGCTGTGGCAACCCCTAACCAGGAAAAGCCGAAAGACACAAGCAAACACTTAACTCTTTTGTGCCTGATAGTTGCTTGTTGGTTTAGCACACTGAAAAGTTGCCATTGAAGTGAGTGACAGCATCATCCATAGGAATAATTTTTTTGTCCATGTCAGTTGTAATGTTTTAGAATGGAGATGAAGATATCTTGGGTGTTATATATATTTTTTTGGTACTTACGTATTATTGCAACCACGTTCCGAACAAGTCGATAATACGCAAGCACCAATGTTTTTTACTGTATATTTTCCTGGGAGAGGAGTGGGACAGTACAGTACAGTACAGAATAATCCTCTTTAAGTTGTTCTTTCATTTTTCTAACAAACCTTGTCAAGTATTTGCTGGCTGATTCACAGAGTAAAAATAACTAAACGCCAGAATTGCAGCTTAAAAAGACACACCACAGTTACAGTAATTTTTTAGCATTCACTTACCCCAACAGTAAAAGGATCTGGAAATTTTTTTAGAAGAAGAAAATAAAAAATATATCCCTTTGTGATCATGTTCAATAGTTAAGCATGGGACTGTTCTTTTCACAACTACAATATACAAAAGATAATGGATTCTCTGACCTTTTTTGCTATGTCAGCAACCGCAGAATGGCACAATGTTTTGCCTTATTTTAACCAGACTGTTTACACTGTAAGAGCTTAATTGTGGATGATATATTATTGTTTGAATGTGACAGCACTGCACAGTTTAGGATGCAGAATGATTAAGTTGTTACTCTTTTGCCCCAATGCTGTACAAGAATAAGTAAGGCTGCTTATGTAATATCAGTTTGGAACGTGGTTGTGATGATACGTAAGTACTGTTTTTTATGGTATGAATGAGCAGCCTTTTTACAAAGATAGGTAGGTAATGGTTGAGTGAGTCAGCAAGTGTATTGGAAGAAATAATTTTGTTTGGGTCAGACGTGAGTGCCCAGTCTAGGATAGGTGCTATTTTGGTGGATTTATTATGTCAAGTAGGGGAGCTGATAAGTTGTGTGAAGTTATATATGTTGATATCATTGGTAGGGGAGTTTGCACAGATAGATAGCCTAACCCCACTCCTGATGTTGATGTGCACACCTGCTTTACTTCATGGACTACCAATGTTCATTCCATGTCCATGCATCTGAGCTCCTTCACATGCATGACCAGAAGCCTCAATCACTGGCTTGGGCACTCTCAGTACATGCCTCTCCCTTCACTGCTCCAGCTTTCTGTGCCTGAGACTTCCTACTCTTGGCATTGCAGTGGGAAGTATAGCCAGCTGAGAACCACTGTCCCCACCCCAAGATAGGTACTTCCCATTCTAATTGTCAGCACCGTCAGTCACTTGGGCTGTTAACTGAACCCAGATTGCATGGGCAATAGTCATGGTCTCTTCTTTGTATTCCAGTGGACTGGTTAGTTTCTGTTTTAGATTTGATAGTTACTTTTAGTCATAGGCACATTGCTTCTGTCTAAATCTATGATAACCTGTTCTTTATGTCTATTACTCAGAACTTTTCAGAAGTACCACTCAATCTGATATAATCAGACTTTTTGAAATCCAGAGGCATCAGATTGACTCAAATCTCTCATTTATAATAATGCATTATCCTGTTTGGGTGGATGTCCACTTCCACATCTGAAATGCTCTTTCTATTCTTGCATGAGAATGCCAAGTGCCAGAATGTCCAGTCATGAGTAGGCCCCATCATCAGACCACCATGAATCTGCTGTCAGATGTGAATGAGTCAAGATGTTTCAGTTTATATTTGCCATACTGAAGTCTCCCATTCAGCATAATCTCCATTTTCTCTGCCAATCTAAGGTTGCAGGATGTCACTTTCTATTTTTATTTTAATTTCCAACGAGGAATCATTCTATATGCAGCCCATGAGCATATTCCATCCATCCTTAACCCTATTTTTATATTTGGTTATGATGTCACATCAACAATAGCCACTATCTATAGCCAATATTTACATCACTAGGTGGCTAGTCCTGCTGTGGTTGTTCTTCCATACCACAGATGCATGCGCACGTGCGTGCACACACACACACACACACACACACACACACACACACACACACACACACACACACACACACACACACACACACACACACACATGTGTACTCACACCTATATCCAGTTTAGAATGCCCAATCCATGTACTCCATGGCTTTGGAATGTGGGAGAAAACCAGTGCACCTGGATAAAACTCATGCAAGCACATGGAGAACATGCAAACTCCACAAAAAAAGGTACCACAGTCGAGCATCGAACCAGAGAATCTCTTGCTGTGAAGCAACAGTGCTACTTGCTGCATCACTGAGCCACCCATTTGCAGACTGACTTGCTGTTTCTCTTCTCCCATGTGTTTCATGATGTCTCATTTCTTACCTTTCTACTTGATTCCTATCAGTTTTACAGGGAACAATACTGCCTCCTGTTTTATCAGCCCTGTTCTTCTTAAAAAACTATGCAGTCTGGTACGTAAATATCAGTCAGGATTCTCTGAAAACCATGTTTTTATTCACGCTACACTATCAACCAGGGTTGTGACATTATTGTTAGTAGTGCAAATAATGTTTTGCTCAGACAGTGGGCACTGATACTCATTATCTTGAATTTTGAATTGACAATCTATTTTGAAGTAGCTATGCATGATTTGGCCTCTTTCTTATTGACTGTATTGTCTCCTGTACTTGTTGCTCCTACTTCAATAAATACCCTGATGCTTCGAGGAGGGCAGATAGGGTTTTCTGAATGCTTTACCATGCATCTGTGATTAGCTAGTTTACATGGTTGTCAATGAAAACCGTAAAACTTTCACTTAGGAGCTTGCTTCTCTTCTCATACATATGCAGGCCATCATGGCATTTTATACTTTATATTTATGCCTACAACTTAAACTGTATACTCTCTACTCTCTGTAGTACCCTAACACTGCTTAGGATGATTAATTGTGTCTTTTATTCATGATTGAATGGTGATTGCTAGGTTATGACATTATGAAATATGATGCTTTTAGTAATTCTATTTTATTATATATGTATCATTTGAACCTTACTAAACTGCATCTGTATCTTGCCACGTGCCCAGGTCATGTTTGAAAATATAAAAATGTGCATTTTGGATCAGTATATCAACACAGATATTTATAAAATAAATAAATAAGACAGCATAGGCCGGCATCTGTACAAATGGATCCCTAGGCCCAAACGAAAACAATGGTCTAAGCTCTGCCTTTTCTTGCCCCCCCCCCGACACACAGTTTTTGTCATTAACACGGGCATGGACAGACAACACTTGTCAGAATACCAGTCAATGTGCTATTATTAGGCCTTGTTACAAGTTTCTCACTTTCCTGCACTGCTTTGATCCTTTTCCTAACCAGGTCACTTTGCAGTTCATGTAAATTGCAGAAAGAGTCTTGACATGTGCAGTTGTTTGTAAGTTCATGTTTTGCCAGAACAGATGAAAAGAAAATAATTATGTGTATCATTAGATTTTTTTACAGCTAAAATAATATGCCGTAATTGCTACATGTTTTTAACTGAAGTTTCTGAATTCCAAGATCAGCAGTTTTTTTTTTAAGTAATAGTTACATACTGACTCAGTAAGTCTAAATTTGACTTTCTTCGAAGAACTCACAGTGTAGATTACAGAAGTGAGGAGTGGGCATAATGTATGCCAAAGTCTACATTGCTTGGCTCTATCCTTCTGCCTCCTGGCACATGACTGCTGCTTCTTGCAGTTGAGGAATAATAATTTGACACCTCTAAAGCAGCATGACCTCGGAGGCTGACAAATACTGCCTTGTTCTTTATGTTCTAACTGTTTAAATGCAATGAAATGTCCTAGTCAGCAAAATGCATGGTAGATATCCCTGAGCAGTTCCTCTTTTCTCTGATGAGGGCTTGAAGAGACATTTGTGGTATCACTTTCAAGTTATTCATTTATTTTTCCACAGTCACCTAAACAAAATGAAAATTTTATTTTGGATTCTGTTCCAAATCATTTGAGGACTTAGACTTTCCATGTAGTTTTTTAGAGGTTTGCTTTTTAAATATATCATGTGCAGTGATGACAGTAATATTAAAACATATTCTTTTTCTACAGAAAAGGAAAACATGTTATTCATATGGAAAAGTGTGACATTTCTTTTTATTGTGCCTAAAGTATGCCTGGTTGCATCTTAGAGATATTGATGTAGACTCCAATGTTCCCCAACAGATTAGTAACTCTTAAGTTACTACACTACACAAAGTAATTATGAGGATTACCTACCTCTTCTCAGACACAAACACAAGGAAATAATTGCAATTAAGGATATGATTTTATTTCATAACAATGTCTTTCATTTTTGTTAGTTTCATCTAGAGTTTGGAAAAAGGGATAAATATTGTGCATAGTAGTTTTATAAGTAAGTAATTTAAAACTTAGGAAACTTCATGAATAATTTACTAAAATATAATTGTCTCTATTTTTATATATGAGTTAAAATGATTAGGACTTTAAATTATATCACAGGATTACTTCAAGTAAGCTTAGCTGATTATGTCAGTGATGTCAGAGAAACTCAGTGGTTATTGCAACCTTGAACTTCATAGATGTTTTATACATATATATATATATATATATATATATATATATATATATATATATATATATAGGGGAACACTTCACAATGCTGAAATCCTGAAAGATCGAATTTCATATGGCTGAGACCATATGATCAAACTTTCGGAATCCCGACATTGTGAACGGAGATTTCCCTTTTCCTCACTATAGTGCAATCTTGGAGTTGGAATATTTAAGCAGCGGGGGTGGGGGGGGGGGGGCAAGCCCCCCTGCAGAAACATTTAAATTGTTATTTTTTTTTTTGATTTGTTTCATAATTTTGATATTCTGAAACATTGATCATATGGTCTTGATCATATGAAATTCGATGTTTCGGAATTTCGAGATTCTGAAGTGAATCTATATATATTTATGTATATATGTATATATATATATATATATATATATATATATATATATATATATATATATATATATATATATATATATATATATTACTGGCTTATTCTAGACAGTTTGGTTCTATTAAAAAAAATGGAATGTAGAAAATAAATATTTCAACTTCCAGTTCACTATGTCTTGTAAATCATATTATCTTACTGAGTAATATATAAATGCTATGGAGATCACAAAAGGAGATACATTTTCCCTTCCCACAATGCTATACAGCCTCAGTCAGTATGTTCCAAGCCAGTTACAAACACAGAGGTTTGCAATCTGATGTTGGGGCTAGTGAAGGGAGGAAATAATTTGTATTTTTTTAGGAGACCACTACAGTAATCCAACAGAATGAGTTATGAATTCACAGCTATTAAAAATACTCAGTTAATCCAGAAGAAGGAAATTAGAATGACTTATGAAGCTTTAGAGAGCCAAGTCTAGTTTACAGTGTTATCTATGTGTAACCATACCAAGCATTATGGAAGAGTTGTGATATACACTCTGAAACATTCCAAATGCTTTGAAGTTCTCTATCATTCTTAATAGGACTTGACTGGTCATATCTCATGCAAAAGTGGAGTACGGATGGTGCAGGGAACATGCGTGAGGCTTTAGTTTTAGACAACCATGGAATATCAGCTTTATACAACAAATGCAACAATTTGTCACCTTACTGGTAATGTTGATGATTTCATACTACTGGTCACAGATAAAAACAGTTCTAATACACTTGGTTTGATAGTGAGTCAGGCCAGCATCATTATATATTATTTCAATGATCAAGCACAAGAAAAATATGGGGTATACAAGGTAAATCTCTGGATAACAGAAAACTTACCTGCAGTTGTCCAGTTTTTAAGATGTAATAGCATAATTTAGATCATAACATATTTATTAAGTGTAGGTATTGTAAACTTTATACATATATGGTAACCTCATCTCCTCCACACCTCTTCAGTAAACTAATTTTGCTTAAGCAGGTGTCATCTCAGAACTAACGTATTACCAACATTGTCCTTAACAGACAATAATGATACATGTAGTTTGTGCCTATAACTATTTGTCTTGGAATATGATTGCTGCTACTGCTTGTAGCTGGCTAACTTAATTATACTAACAGTAGATCTCATCTCAAAAGTGTAATGGAAACACGTATGTCATATACTCTGTAAATATTTTTATTTCTCTACACTCTTGATGTGTCATCAGCAGTTTAGCTAATGTCTTATCACATCACTAACATTTTCTTTTCTTCCTTGGCGTATCATCAAGGCTAGTAAAACTTTGCTAACTTGTCATATTAATGCTACATTCTAAAAACTAAATTAAAAGGTTACACACTGCAAATGCAAAACACAGATACTGACACCCAAAAATATTGTAGTCCATGTAAAGCAACCCACATCCAAAACCAAATATACACTTACTTAAATAAATAAAATAAAATAAAATAAAGCAAGAAATATAGTAAAACCTGTCCCATCCACTTCAATGTGAAAAGGTAACTTCATACAAACCCCATAGAAAATACTCATGTAATCTCACCAGAAACATCACTGCCTACGTAATCAACCCTATAGAAATGAAATTTATTCTTATTACTTTGAAATAAATTTATAAAGGAGTAAAAATTAAAAGAAAACACTGACTCAGTTAATCAAATAAAAAATATTACCAGCCAAAGGGATTTGCTCTATCTTAAATAATTGCAAATAAGGTAAATACAAATCATAAGTAAACTATAACAGTAACAAAGCTTAGTAAAACCCTCATTATATTGCAGAAATACCACAAAATGAGCAGACATTACAAATTAATTAGGTAATTAATTGATAAACTAATTAAACAGAACTATCTCTGAACCACTTAGGAGATATTCTCTTCACAAAAACATGGGAACTCCCTGAAGCCATGCTCATTAAAAGCTTAGGCAACTAAGGTAGCCATAGAAGTCAATAAATGAATAGGCAACACTACTCCAACATGAAAGACACAGAAAAAAAATTATAAATGGAATATGTGTGGGGGTCTGATTTGTGTGATACATAAAGTATATTGCACTGTATTATTAGAAAACTCATCTCATGACTTATGGCTTACTGGCTTCACCAGTCATAGCAAATCTCATTCATAAACCTACAATAAAAGATGTTCCATGTATAACACACTAAATCTTTATATATTTTCCATGTATAATAATTGTGTGCAACCATGTATGCAATTTCTTAAAGACTACCAGCTCCTCAGGTCATGGCTAAAAATGTGACTTGGCTTTTGTGGGCTTTTACCATGTTACTGAAATGAAACAAATAAAGCCAGCTAAAGATTAGAAGCAAGTTAATATAATTGTCAGTATTCTAACTGACTATTGAACAAACAGTAGAGAATTTGGTATGCAGGTTATGTAGGCTGTTAAAAGATGTACATTTAATCTCTGCACAATGTGCATATTTTACCATTTCTGTGCTTCAGAAACAGTTCCTTACAAATTTAACCTGAAATTCATTTCAATCAGCTCATTCATTCAGCAAGACGAACATATTTACATATTCCAGAGAAAATATATTTATCTTTTTTTTTCAGTTTTTTGTATAATATGCCAAACCATGGGATAGAATTCTGTACACTAACATAATAGTTTATTTTTGAAAACTGCCTATATTCCCATAGATCATTCATAGCAGACTTTTTTCACAATTAAAGTGTCGGCGCATGTTCAAAAGTGACACTGTACAATAAGGTTACACTTTAAAATAAATTTGTCTGGATTTTTTGGCAAGTGGAAGAGAATTTATAATATAAATAAATTAAAAAATGCAATATCAAAGCTTTAAGTGTTGTATATCTATTGATGGCCATTGGCAGCAAAGGCTTACATCTTCATTTGCTTTCTTCTCTTCCTTTTCATTCAACTTCCTCTTCTTCATCTACTTCCATCCCATCTCTCCTTTTTTACCTTGAAAACATAGTGTATTCATTTTCTTTTTGCTGAGTTTTATAACAGCAGTTTATTGAGATTTTTCCTTCTTTTGTTAAACAGTGGATTTCAGTGATTACAGTAATGTATATATTTATCTACAGTGGCACAACTTTCTGTTGAAATAGATGCAGTAATCTTAACGTATGCAGTATTGCTCTTACTTCATAATTTTCTTTCAGGAGTTGTAAAGATATGGCTATTTATAATGTTGCTTTTACTTCAGCTAAAGCGAAGCTGACTCCTACTGCACAAATTCATTCAAAAAATAAAAACTCTCCCTCTGGTGTAGGGGGATGACAGTTTCATTTTTGACCTGGCTGACCTGGTTCAGTTAGCATCATGTGCAACAGAGGATCTGGTGCTGTGAAGGTAAGAGCTCAGCAGCAAACGTCAGTTGGACTGTGCATCTCAGGAAACTGTGCTATGGTGGGTCTATGGTGAGTAACATGATAACTGCACTTGTAAATGCAGCAAGTAGTCCCTGAAAGTTGAAAAGTCACATACATGTGTGCTATGTAGAAGCAGTAGTGGATGTCAGAGCTGTGGGAGGGTCTCATAGGTCCAAAACAAAAAAACAATGAACACCACAAATGAATGATGTCCTTTTCCCTCCTTGTCCCCAAAGGGAATAAATGAGTTGGTAGGCTCTTAGCCCATGGTGGAACAAACGTATGTCATAGGCAGTTTTGGGGGTAGGCTTGCTTATCATGTTTAGCTATAGCACCCAAGAATTCTAAAAAGAAAAAAAAAACATCCATAGGCATAACTCATGTAACTTTATGCATGAGATCTATAGCTCTCTCTCTATTATTATTATTATTATTATTATTATTACAAAAGGAGATACTGCCAGCACAGCTATCTGGATTTTTGTAAATAAGTTTATGTCATTTGTGAATATCAACATGATTTATATAAGATGTTTGTGTTACAAGTGTATTAGAACAGTATATCATGTGTATATCAAACTGGTTTGTACAGATGTATGTTAAAAAGCTATTTTATAAAGTGCTTGTACTTAAAATGTAACCATAGTGTGCCCTGCTGGAAGAGAACAGAAATGTACATGCACTGTTGTAACTGTTTAAATGTATGTATTTTAACAGTGGAAACTGAAATACAGTAGGTTAACTTCAGAAAAATAGCTGAAATTAAATTACTTTATAGGCTAGGCTGGAGACATAATGTCTGTACTAGTGATATTTCTTTATTGACTTTAGGCTGGACTAATTGCTAGCCTTGAAATGTGGAGGAATGTAATTGTTTTATGACTTCAAGTATCTGCCAAAGGTCTGAGCAGAAGCCTTTGTCTGTGTATTTTCACATGTAGATGCTAAATACTGCCAGGTCCCAGCAGTGGGGGGTTTCATTTGGGGACTAGAGTCAGATGACAAGAAATTATGCCATTCTCAAACTATCCCAACAGTAATATTTGAGATATTAATTTGCGAACTCTCTGAGAGAGAGAGAGAGAGAGAGAGAGAGAGAGAGAGAGAGACAGAGCATTCTGTATTCCGTCTTGGACCTGACAAGCACCATTCACCACATCTGCCTTGCTCTGATGAAGTAAGTTTCTAGGGAACAGTATAGTAACTCTCTTAGATATAGTCAGGAATATAGCAAAGCTTAGTTTAGATATTTTTCTTTCTTTATTTGATACTGTCCTGCAATGTTGTTTTAAATATTCCCTGTGATTTTGAACTCTGATGTCATATCGGTGTCATGGGAACACTGATGAAGGCATGGAGTTGCCTAAACCCATCTGTTCTTTTATGATCCAATATTAAATAAATGGTTTTGCTGATTTGAAGTGCTGGCTGCTGTTGTTTGCATTCATCATTTTGCCATTGCACTTGGCTGTGCTTGTAGGGACTTTTGTATTCAGTCATTGGTCCAAGAGAACCTGGCAGAAGACCAACAGACTTGATTCTCACCAACACGGCCGACCACTGCACCAGTCCCATAGTATGTTCTTCCATCTTATCTAAAGTTTCTATCCCACTCAACCCCTTCCAACCGTAACCAGACTAAAAAACTTCTCAAAAGCTGACTACAACCTGCTAAGGGAGGATATCAGTAGCTTCACACCACTGCACCCCCTCAGAGGATGCAGACAACTATGCTGAACAGTACGCCAATGCAGTACATAAGCACCTGTACAACAGCATGGACTCAGCCATACTCAACAGAACTAAAACCTGCTCCTCAAGGAAACAAACCTGTCTGGTGGACATCCTCTATCAACAGGCTTTACAACAAAAGGAAGAAACTACTGTTCAAGAGTAAAAAGGAACAAATTCCAAATCAGAAAAACTCTCTCCTCAGCCTCAACAAGCAAATTAGATCACTAGTGAAAACCTCCAAAGCCAATTATGAGTTGAAACTAGCCACTGAAACAAAGGGAAACCACAAGTCCTTCTTCAGTTATGTCAGGAACCTCCACGGCAAAGCCCAGGTTTGTTCCGAATGAGTAATTAATGATACCAATTACACTGATCCTGTTGACTTAGCCAATCTGCTAGCTGATAGGATCAGCACAAGCCTCACCCCCCATCCCCCCAAAGGCCCATTCAACATCCCCGATACTTGTCCCACACCTCACATCTCAGTTGATCAAATGTTAAAGGCCCTATCCAAGGCAAAGAACACTGCTTCCATGAGACCTAATAGTATCCCAGGCTGTATTCTGCATCATCTCCAGCAAGAACTAGCTTTGCTATTGAGCACTCTATCCAATCACAGCCTAATTATAGGCTTCATTCCAGCAGAGTGGAGAACTGCCATTATCATCCCCTTGCACAAAGGTGGTGGCACTACTGACCCAGGAAACTGTCTCCTTATTAGCTTGACAAGTCTGATCTGTAAAGCCATAGAGCATATATTATGGATCTCATAAACAAGGACATAGGCAATCTCCAAGCACCTGACCCCACCCAATTTGGATTTGTCAGTGGCGGATCTTGCCTATTGATCCTGGTTGACTTCTTTGAGACTGTCACCAAGGCCCTGGATGAGGGAAAGTCAGTACCCACAGCTTACCTTGACTTGGCCAATGCCTTTGACACAACCCCCCACTCAGGCATCATTGAAAAGCAACACAACTTGGCATAAATCCCTATCTCATCAAGTGGGTGGCCAACTGGCTCACTGATAGGACCCACAAGATCAAAATAGGCACCATCACCTCCGACAGCAGACCTGTCATTAGTGGTGTTCCCCAGGGATCTGTCCTGGGACTCCTACTGTTTGGCATCTACTTCTCAGACATCCAGGCAAAGACAAAGGGCCTGTGGCTGGCCAAGTTTGTGGATGACTGTAAGTTGGGTGCTGTCATTGACTCCCCAGATGATGGTAAGATACTGCAAGAGGGTTTCACAGCTACAAATAACTGGTGCCAAATTCATGGTCTTAAGTTAAATGCAAAAAAATGTATTATCATACCATTCAGCAAAAACATGGCCCCTACTGATTACCATATCAACAGCAACCCTCTAAGCACATAATCTGTGGTGAGAGGCCTGGGTACTCAGGTTGAAAACAATCTCACATTTGACCATCAAGTGGCAGCAGTGATCAGAAAAGCCTTTTACTTGGTTCATCTCATAAGTAGCAATTTGCCTTAAGAGCACACGGGGAACACAGTCAGTCTGGGGCTGGTTTCTCCCTCTTTCTCCAGATCCCCAGTAAGACTCCCCACTGTCACAGCTATAGAGTTGAGATCTCAGCTAAGTGTCCAAGCCAAGACCTCCGGCACCTTCTATGTCCAACTAGTGCTTCATGTCCCTGCCCAAGTAGCTGACACACACACTCTTGGAAGTTTGATTTACACACACACACACACACACACACACACACACACACACACACACACACACCTGGGAAAGGCTGGCCTAGGTTTACTAGCTATGCCCCATTCTGTCCAGACTATAAGGTAGTTATGACTGCCAGCAGACACGCCAGACAGCTACCTTAAGGCTTTTCCAAGGATACTCAATATACCGAGTGAAATTAATATCAATACAAATGGCAGTTTGACCAACAGCAGGGTTATTAGGAGTGGCTCACACAGTGTCACCAAAAATATGCAAATACTCTCAAAACTTAAATATCTCTACAATGATCAGCCACAATGAAAGGTTTAAATATATTTAATAATAAATAATAAAAGAACAAATACTAAGTATATATTCACAGTGACATCAGAGTTCAAATCACAGGAAATATTTAAAATAACATTGAAGGACAGGCTCAGACAAATAAAGAAAAACAATATCTAAACTAAGCTTCAGTATATTCCTGACTGAATCTAAGAGAATCACTATTTCCAACTTACTTAACAGAGCAAGGCAGATGATGTGGTGAATAATCCTTCTTGTTGTCAGACCCAAGACAGAATACAGAATGCTGTCTCTCACTAAGAGACTTCTCAAAATAATATCTAAAATATTACTTATGGGATAGCTTGCAGACTGACATCACTTCTGGTCATCTGACTTCTAATGCCCATGCAAACCCCCATTGCTAGATGGCAAGATTTAGCAACTACCTGTAAAAATACACACACAGGGGCTTTTGCTCGGATCTGTGGCAAGTGCTAGAAGTCATAAAACAATTTCATACCTCTATGTTTCCAGAGTAGTAATTAGCTCACCCCAAATACAATGCAGAAAACTTCCTAGTAAAGTCTTTGTGTCTCTGGCTGCATTAAAACCTGTCAGATAACATCTTTATGTCCTAGCCTATGAAGTGATTTAATTTCAGATATATTTTAAAGTTTTCTGGACTGAGGTTAACCTTTTGTCTCCCAGTTTCCTCTGTTAAAACATATATATATATATTTAAACAGTTACAGTAGTGCATATACATTTCTGTTCTGTCCAGTAGGGCATACTGTGGATACATTTCAAACACAAGCACTTTACAAATACCTTTTCAACACAAACATCTATAAAAATCAGTTTGATATACATGACATACAGTTCTAATACATTTGTAACACAAGCATCTGGTATAAATCAGTTTGATATTCACAAATGACAAATAATTATTTACAAAATTCAAGCTAGCTGTGCTGGCAGTACCTCCTGTCATCACAGTAACTACCACCCAATTTCAGTCCTGCCCCCATTATCAAAAATAGTAGAAAAGTATTTTCAGTATCATCTCAACCAATACATCATACAAAATAATCTCCTCTCCCCATCCGAACGTGGTTTCTGCCATGACTACAACACTACAACTAACCTATTAGAGTTAACAAACACTGTCAATACTGTATGGAACAAAGGAAAGCTTTTATCTTCACTTTCTGTTTACCACTCAAAAGCATTGACACCGTTTCATATCATATTCTACTTCAAAAGTTCTCAAACCTAGGTTTTAACCACATTGCAATTACCTGGTTCAAATTTTGCTTCTCTTGCTGATCACAAGCTATTAAATGGCACAGAGATTTCTTCCCATTTATTCCAGTATCCACTGGAGTCCCACAAGGCTCCATCCTTGGCCCCATACTCTTTAATATTTTCACTAACAATAGGCCACAATGTCAGCCACTATAATCTAGTATGCTGACGACTCCAGCCTCATCTCTAGTGACCACAATCTAAAAAACTGAAAAAAAACTACTTAAGATTCCTCTTTAGCAGCATGACTAGCCAACTATCAATTATTCCTTAAGCCAAAAATGAGTAAACTTATTCTCTTCACACCAAGACACTGCTTAGCTCAAAAAGCCTCTTTTGTCATAGTATCAGCTAACAACACCAAAAGTGAAATTGTCCCACTAAAAAACATCTAGGCATTCACATTGATGAATACTTAAAATTTCACTACTACCTACAAGACACAGTAAAAAACACCAGAAATTAGGGGCTGTCTACAGAATCATGCAACACCTTACTGACTCATCCAGAAAACACCTAGTTTTGACATTACCTCTTCCAATCATTCTGTAATCAACACCAGTTTTTACTAATTTATAGTCCCTACACCTCACAAAGCTCATACAATGCTACCACGAGGTAGCTAAGTTTGCTAGCAAGTACCCTCATACCCAACATTGTATAGCACTCAAAAAGCTGAAATGGCTTGAACACCCGAAAACCTATCCTACTCCCAACTCACCATTATTTACAACCTCATTTGCACACCTAGCAGATGTCCAACTCTCTCAACCCTTATTCACCAAACACATTGATTAGATCTCTACACTCATCTGGAAAACTCCTCAATAGAAGTCACCAAATCCAACAACACAGTAGGTGATTCCCTTTTCTCTAACCATGCAGCCAGAGCCCTGGATTCAATACCACTTTCACTAAAACAGACACAGCATTTTAAATCATTCCCACTCCAGTTAAAATGACATCTAACCAGTCTTTGGTTCCATACCTAGTTGACACTTTCATCCTAAGGCCTCCACCCACGGTCCTCTCAGATACTAGTGCACCTCTATAATATTAAAGTTGTTTTTTCTCTTACTCTCTCTGTCTACCTATAAAACCATTTCTATGCATATCACTGTCAGCATTCATCCTGTCCTTTAAGACATTCCTCTACTAATTCTCTCTCTTTACAGTATCTCTATATAATCATATCAGAACAGACAGAACAGGAAATAAGGACTGCCTGGGTGCACATGGGTGGGGCAACAAGAATAAAGAAGGAGGGGCCATTCTAGGGTTCTCTCTGGCAAATGGTTTGATAGTAGGCAACACATGGTTCAGAAAAAGAGAAAGTCGCAAGATCACATGGATATAAGAATAGCCAACATGCAACTCAGGTAGACCAACATGCAACATTCCTCCTAGTAAGGGAAGGGCACTGGTGCAGAATCAGAATTGAGAGAGTTAAGAAAGTTCAGTTACAGATTTGCTGTTCTGAACTGTTTGGAAGCTTCTAGAAGGCCAGTGCTTGCTTGGGCTAAAGGGAAGTCTCTGTGTTCACCAGTGGGAGTGGTTAACACTGAACAGCCTGCCTGTCCCTGGAGGAGTGGTTGCTACATAGAAGCTGTAGTTTTATTGTCCATTTTGGGTCAATTCTAAACTCCTTGATCTGTCTCTCTTAAAACCCAGCTGCCTTGTGGTTTTGGCATCTTTTCAGGCTTGCTAGTTGTTGCTGAAGCACCTACCAAGGGGAGAAAATGCTGAGAGAAGAAAAGGAGCCACTTTTGTGATTTTAAGTTTTTTCTTCTGATTATTCTTAAGTTTTACTGCTTTGCCACCTATTTTTTGGCATTTTCCGGCTTGCTAAAGTTTATATCTGTAACAGTGACAGTACTTGGAACACATCTAGAGCCTGTTTACTGCATTTCCTGTGTTGCACTTAATTTAAAATCTTTTTTTCTCTAAAAACTGCATTTTACTTGATTTTGGCCTAGCACTCAAGTGTGGGGTCATTTATTGCACTGTTGTGATTATCTTGCTGCTTGTGTATCTCTGCTACCTTTAAACTACAACAAAAAGAAAAAAAAAAACAAAAAAATCTTTCTTTTTTCCCACTTTCTGAAAGTTAAGAAAGTTCAGTTTTAGATTTGCTGTTTTGAACTGTTTGGAAGTTTCTAGAAGGCCGGTGCTTGCTTGGGCTAAAGGGAAGTCTCTGTGTTCACCAGTGGGAGTGGTTAACACTGAACAGCCTGCCTGTCCCTGGAGGAGTGGTTACTACCTAGAAGCTGTAGTTTTATTGGCCATTTGGGTCAATTCTAAACTCCTTGATCTGTCTCTCTTAAAACCCGGCTGCCTCATGGTTTTGGCGTCTTTTCAGGCTTGCTAGTTGTTGCTGAAGCACCTACCAAGGGGAGAAAATGCTGAGAGAAGAAAAGGAGCCACTTTTGTGATTTTAAGTATTTTCTTCTGATTTTTGTTAAGTTTTACTGCTTTGCCGCCTACTTTTTGGCATTTTCCAGCTTGCTAAAGTTTATATCTGTAACAGTAACAGTACTTGGAACACATCTAGAGCCTGTTTACTGCATTTCCTGTGTTGCACTTAATTTAAAATCATTTTTTTCTCTAAAAACTGCATTTTTCCTGATTTTGGCCTAGCACTCAAGTGTGGGGTCATTTATTGCACTGTTGTGATTATTTTGCTGCTTGTGTATCTCTGCTACCTTTAAACTACAACAAAAAGAAAAAAAAAAAAAAATCTTGCTTTTTTCCCACTTTCTGAAAGTTAAGAAAGTTCAGTTACAGATTTGCTGTTCTGAACTGTTTGGACTAACTAAAGCACTACACCCTCCTTGACTTCTCATAAATATTAGGCTCCCAATTGGTCCTTCCTGATCAAGTGAAAAATCAGTTCCCTACCGTAATCTGATCAGTAAAAACACAGTTCCCTATATTAATCTGGTATGTCCAAGGTTCAGTTTCAAAGTTACTCTCCAGTCCAGCTGGTGAATCTGGGAATTTTGAGGCAATGTTACAATTGCCTTATGTACACAGACAACCCTCTCCTCCTTCCAACGAACTCTAATACATGTGAGAGATGCAGTTACACAGCCAAACTGGAGGCAGAGCTCTCTCAACCCAAGACTGGCACAGTCAGTCAGGAGGAACAGGTAACCACCCACACCACAAATCCAGTCTCACACAGACCTATTGCATCTGCATACCCAACACATAAACACACAAAAACATACTCGGAGGATCTAAATAAAAATCTGCCTAAACAGCAAAGACCTTCTAAGCAGATATCCAAGCAACAGCCACCCCTCAACACTACCCACGAATCACATATCTCACATAATCAGTGTGCCTCACAGTCACAGCCCTTAAGGCCAAACAATACACCAAACACACTTGTTATAGGGGACTCTGTTGTCTGGCACACTGACGTCCCGCTCACCAGACTGAACAAGGAGAAGGTCACTGTAAGCTGCCTGTCGGGTGCCAGGATCCGCCACATAATGCAAGCACTCAGGTCACTCCAAAGCAAGTACAAGTATGACTCCGTCATTGTCCATGCTGGTGTGAATGACCTGAGATGTACCTCCCTGGACTACATGAAAAGAGACATAGCGGAGCTCTCTGACCATGTAGCCCAGGCTGGTATGACCCTAACCTTGAGTAGCATCTTGCCCTCACCAAGAATGATTCCACAGTATAAAGACAAAATGATCAGTTTCAACAATTGGCTAAAGTATTGGTGTCATTCAAAGGGGATCCAGTGTCTGTCAGCCTGGGATGACATGCTCGACAAGACACGTTGCTTCGCTAGGGACGGCTTGCACCTGTCACCCTTAGGCTTTCGTATACTGGCCAAGGCTCTTGCCACTCCCATAGTGCCTTTTTTAGGCAAGGCTCAAAGGACAAACCCACCTCCATAGACAACCCAAGGATAAAAAACTAAAGGTAATGCTACTCAATGCCAGAAGTCTAAACCTCAAGATGCACGCACTCGAGGCTCTCCTCAGTATGGAGAAAATCGATGTCTGTGCAGTAACAGAAACCTGGTTCAAGGCTCCTGAGAGCACCCCAGCACTACCAGGTTATAACTCATACCATGCGTTTCAGCCCCAAAACTCGGACCGAAGCACAAAAGTAGGGGGAGTATCTATATTCATCAAAGATACCTACACCTCCAGGTTAGTGGCACTGCACGAGGCATCGGAAACCATCCATGTGCAACTAACAGCGGGCAAAACTGCCTTTCAGTTTGTAGCCTGTTACAGAACACCCTCCCTATTACAGGAACCCCACTTGGCATTCCTGAGAACACTGGAGAATATGAAGGTCTCTCCAAACACTATGTTATTGGGTGACTTCAACTATCCAAACATTGACTGGGAAAACTACTCAAGCCCAAACTCCCTCACCCAACGGTTCCTTGAATTTATAAACTCTAATGTGATGGAGCAACTGGTCACCACTCCCACAAGAGGGAACAACATATTTGACCTGGTGATCACCAACATGGGGACTCTATGTTCCACACCAGAGGTAAACCCCTCATTGGTAAGATCAGACCATAAACAAATTTCCCTGGAAATCCATATCCCGTCCCCACCCCCAGCCAAGGAAATCACTGTAAAGAATTTCTCAAAAGCCAACTTTGCACTTCTCAAGACTGAGGTGGAATCCTTCAAAGCCCCTGGGCCAGAGGATAACACAGCCCAATCCGCAGAATCCTTTACAAGTGCATTCTATGAGCACCTGCAGGAATGCATGGATCGTGCTATCCCAAATAAAACCAAGACTCACTCCTCCAAAAACAGGAGACCGGTCTGGTGGACCCCGGCCATAAATAAGCTATACAACAGAAGGAGGAAGCTACTACATGACAGAGCAAAATCCCAAAAAGGGAAGGCATCCCTGATCAGTATTAGCAAGAAACTTCGATCCCTCATAAAATCATCAAAGGCCAGTTTCGAAAGAAAAATTGCCCTAGACACTAAAGATAATCACAAGGCCTTCTTTAGTTATGTCAGGAACATGGGTGGAAACTCCCAGATATGCTCTGAATTGTTGCATAATGGTACAAAATATACCAAACCTACAGACATAGCCAACATCCTGGCAGACAGATTCAGCGCAAATTCCCCCCCCTTCCCCCCCAAAGGAGCAAATGCCTATCCCAACTGAATGTAACCTCCCTGACATCACAGATGCACAGGTGAAAGCTGCCTTCTCCAAAGCAAAAAACACAGCATCTGTGGGACCGGAAGGTGTCCCAGGCTGTGTCTTACACGAGCTCCAAGAAGAACTGAACCCTCACATTAAGTCACTGTTCAAACTTAGCCTTACTACAGGATATGTACCCAAAGAATGGCATACAGCTACAGTGGTCCCACTCCACAAAGGTGATGCCACAACGGACCCCGGGAACTATCGCCCCATAAGCCTGACTGGTCTGGTCTGTAAAGCTATGGAGTGTATTATCATGGAACTCATAAACAAAGACATTGGGAGCCTCCAGACACTGAACCCTACCCAATTCAGCTTTGTTAAGGGCAGATCTTGCCTCTTAAACCTAGTTGATTTCTTTGAAACAGTTGCCAAAGCCATAGATGAGGGCAAGGTAGTCCACACAGCCTACCTGGACCTCGCAAAAGCCTTCAGCACAATACCCCATTCAAGCATCATAAATAAGCTTACCAGCTTAAATATCAACCCCTATATTACATGATGGGTTGCAAACTGGCTCAGAGATAGAACCCACATGGTCAGAATTGTAGGTGCCATGTCCGAATCCAAACCAGTTACAAGTGGTGTCCCACAGGGCTCAGTTCTGGGACCTCTCTTGTTCGGTATATGCTTCTCTGAGGTTCAGGCTAACACGGGGGGATTATGGCTGACAAAGTTCGCAGATGACTGCAAACTGGGGGCCATAATCGAATCTCCAGCTGACACAAGCATCCTCAAAAAGGGTCTCACAGAGATGGATGCTTGGTGCCAGAGCCACAGCCTCATGCTAAATGCTAAAAAGTGCATAGTCATCCCCTTTGGGAAAAGCAAGGTGCCTACAAATTACCACATAGGTGGTAATCCATTAAGTACGGAAGAAGTAATTAGAGATTTGGGGACCAACGCAGATAGTAATCTCTCCTTTGATAATCACATTGCCAAAGTGGTTAGAAAGACCTTCTATATAGCCCACCTTATCATGAAAGGGTTCGCATCTAGATCAAGAGAAGTCATTGTGCCCCTCTACTCGTCACTCATCAGGCCCATAATTGAATACAATGCCCCTTTTGGGATGTACCTTACCCGACACCTGCAGCAACTGGAGAGACCCCAAAAATACCTCATCAAGAGGATCATGGGCTACAAACAGATGTCCTATGCAGCTCGACTAAAGAAACTCCAGCTCTACTCAGTTGCTTACCGCCTACTCAGAGGCGATCTATGCCTGACGTACAAAGCCATGTCAAACCCAGAATTAATGGACATGCTCCACCTCAAAAAATCCAAGTCCCTTAGAGCTACACGCTCCAGGGACCTAAACTTCAGCACAAAAATAAATAGGACATGCTGGAGGGACAGATTAATTTCCCAGAGGCTCCCCTCACTCTGGAATAGAATCCGAATTCATTTTAGACATAGCCCCTCGCTGACCCCCTTCAAGCGAAATCTGGACGCATGGATGGGAAATTGCAAATTCACCCCTGGGATCTCTTCTGTGTCCCTGCTAGACAGAGGCACAGTAAACTAATCTTAAAAGGGTACCTTCTGTGACCTACTTTACAGAGGCACAGCAGGCTAATCTAATAGGGAGGCGGAAGCCAAATACACTCTGGCTAGGCTTATAAATGCCCTAGGGCAGATAGCCTAGTATCTACCTATGAACCTATGAACCTATCCCTAGTGAAACAGTTGGCCCACAGCATAAACCATTGGTTGCCAAAATCAGCTGCAAGCAATGGTCAGAGAAGGCTCTAAGATAAACAGCGACCAGGCTGAAACCAGGAAGTTGACTGAAGAGAAAGTAAAACAGTTCAAGGAATTACTCAGGGCTCTAGCACCTCAAGAAGAGGTGGAAATAGGTGGAAGTGAAGAGGAATGGCAGCACCTCAAAACAGCATGTGTGAGGACTACAGAACAGATATGTGGCTGAGCCAGGTATAGAAATAAGGTACATAAGGAAAGCAGGTAGTAGAAGAAAGGAGTTGCAGTAGCAAAGAACAAGGCAACACAAAGAAATTATATCAGGCTACAAGGCAAAGACAAAAAGATAAAGAAAACAGTAAAACACCCTTGATAAGGGATGCCAGCAACAACCTGCTCACCAGTCCACTGTACATCAAAGCTAGATTTTATTTTTTATTTTATTTATTTTACATTTGTTTACCAAGATAGTCCGACTGGACACAGGACCATTTACAGCGGAGGCCCGGGGAGAAAAGCTCCATACATTTTAAGTCCAGTTTACAATAAATTCACACATCAAATCTTCAGACATAGATTATGTACAATTTCTGATAAGTTCAGCACATTACAATAAGTTCACACATCAAATGTTCAGACATAGATTATGTACAATTTATGATAAGTTCAGCACATCAAATGTTCAGACATAGATTATGTACAATTCACAATAAAGTTCAGCATATTGAAATAATTGTTATACAGTGTCAAACAGAAATACAATACAATATATATATCAGACAGTGAGATTAGAAATTGTGGTCGCAAGTGATATGTTTAAATGTTATGTGATGCATGGGCATATCCATTTATTCATAAGGTGGACTTTTAGAGAGCTTTTAAACATATTGGCCGATGTAGCAGAGGTAAGGGTTGGGGGAAGGTTATTCCAGTTTCTTGCTATGCTGTGGGAGAATAGGGCTTGTCCTGCGGAGTTGCTGGCTTTAGAGATAGACAGTAGTGTTTTTTCTGAAGAGGGTAGGGGACTATTTGATGTGTGCTTGGTTAGCAACTGACTAAGAGATGGGGTTTTGAGTGGATAGTTCGAAATATTGTAGACAATTGTTAGTTTATGATAGTTGAGTAGTTGGGGTAGTTCTAGCTATTGCAGTTTGCGCAGTGCATGACAGTGGTGTGATTTTTAGTTGGATGTAGAAGCTAATCTGGTGATTTTATTGTAGCATGACTGAAGCTGTTCAAGGTTCTGTTTTTTTATGTGGGTAAGGATCGGAGCGGCATATATTAGAGTAAATAGAAGGTGTGTTTGGGCAAGTGTCACGTGTGCTCGGTCAGTTAGGAATTTTTTGTGTCTATATAGTGTCCCCAATTTTTTGTGGACCTTTTTTATGGTTTGTGCTATATGTACATCAAATAGTAGTTTGTTGTCTATTTCCACGCCAAGGAGTTTGGTATGGTTTGTGGGTGAGATACTGGGACCATTTTTGGCAGTGATTGTAAAAGGTTGGTTGATAGATTTAGATTTGTTAGGTGTGAAAATGAGTAGTTTGGTTTTGTTGGGATTAAGGATTAATTAAATCTGGGTAATCCAGTTTTCTACCGAGGTGAAGGAGTCTTGAGTAAGTTTTTGAAGGGTTGTGAGTGATGGTGCAGAGCAGATAAGAGTGGAGTCATCTGCGTACTGTATTTGTGAGGCATTTTGGGTGGAGGTCTGGAGGCTGTTAGTGAAAATGGAAAAAAGTAGTGGTTCTAATATTGAACCCTGTGGGACTCCTATGGTTGTAGGGAGTAGTTGTGATAGTGTATTCTGCCACTGAACAGACTGCTGTCTGTCTGATAAGTAGCATTTAAACCATGCTATAGTGGAAGGGGCAAGGCATAGGGAGGACATGGAATCCAGTAGCATGGTGTGTGACACCATGTCAAGTGCCTTGGATAAGTCTAGAAATATTGCTGATATGAAATTGTTGTTTCTGTGTAGATTCACTATGTTTATAAAGGTCAGAAGAGTGGTAGTAGTGCTATGGTGTTGTTGGAAGCCGTGTTGAGTGGGTGACAGAAGGTTGTTATAGAAATTGCACAACTTGTGAGTGTATACACCTTTCAAGTATTTTGGATGAGGGGGGTAGGATGGCTATTGGTCGGTAGTTGGAGAACTCATAAGAGTTTCTTCCTTTGTGAAGAGGGATAATGTTAGATACTTTCCATAGTTTAGGGATGTAGGCTTCCTGTATGGAGCGGTTTATCAGGATAGATACTGGGTATGAGAGGGAATCAGCTGCCATTTTTAGGAAGTCAGCAGGTAGGTTGTCTGCAGCAAGGGTGGTGGGTTTGCGTTTTGGTAGGAGTTTTCTAATAGTAGTGGTGGGGACAGGAGAGAGTATGAAAGAGGGGATATCGTTAAATGGATTGCTAGGTGGGTCTGGGTGGTAGGTTTTGGGGATCTGAGAGGACAGTGATAGAATTGTTTGAGTGAAATGTTGGTTAAATTGGGATGCAATGTCTGTGGTGTTATTATTGGTGGTGGGAGTTGGGGTGGATGTTTTTCCAGGGTTGAGTAGGGAGTTGATGGAATTCCAGAATTGTTTGTGGGTCTCTTGTGTGCTTGGTTTGGCTGGTGAGGAAATAGTTTTGTTTATCGAGTATGGTTTGTCTTTTTGCTTGGTTTCTTAGTTTTTGCCAGTTTTATTTGGTTAGGTTGGTGTTGTCTTTTTTCCAGGCTCTCCATGCTCTATCTCTGGCTTTTAGTAGGTCTCTTGTGTCCCTGTTTAGCCATGGAGCATAGTTTGACTTGACTCTGATCTTTCTAATGGATGCAGCTGAGTTGAGGATGCTAGTGAAAGTGTTATTGAAGTAGTCTATGGCTTGGTCTAAGTCTAATGTTAGTAGTAGATTCCAATTACAATGTTTTAGGATGTGGTTTAGTTCCTGTGTATTTAGTTTTTGTTTATCTCTGACTTGTCTAAAGATAATAGGGTTGGTTATGTTAGAGCATTTTCGCAAGTGGAATGTAGGGAGGTGGTCATTCAGGGTGTCTGGTAGACATCCAGTGTGATAGTAATGTTTTGAGTAGTTTACTAGTGTCCAGTCTAAGACTGATTGCTTGTGTGATCTTTTGTCTACTCTAGTAGGTTCTTAAATGAGCTGGGTAAAGCCATAGAGATTAATATGGTTGGTGGGGTTGTTGGAGTTACAGGCTAACCAGCTTGTGTTTAAGTCACCTAAGAGAATGGTTTCATTAGGAAGTTTGACTGAGATCCATTGTAATAATTCTTCTATGGTGGGAGAGTTGTTGCCTGGGGGGATGTAACTGCAGATAATGTTGATTTTCTTGGTGTTGTTTATGGCTAGAGTTGAGATTACAGTTTCCGCATTATGGAATGCTGGGGGTGGGATTTTTAGGGGTTTTACTTTGAGTGTGTTTTTAAAGAGTATGGCTACTCCTCCTCCCTTTTTGTTTGTCCTGTCCTGCCTTATAATGTTATATCCTGGTGGAAGAATTTCTTCGTTTTGGATGTTGGTTTTAGCCAGGTTTCAGTGATAGTATATCTGGGGAGTAGTGGGTTATGAAGGCTTGGAAATCAGGAAGTTTGTTTGTCAGACTTCTGGTATTTATGTTAATGATTAGTAGGTCTGACTTTTGTTTGGGTGGGATTAGGGGGTTGCTTGGCCTTGGATTTGGGTGGATGTCTCCTGATATGATCAGTTTTCTTGTAATCAGTAATATGTGTTTTATACTTTTTGTTGTTTTTATGTGGTATTTAACTGATATCTTAGAGGTATGTGTTGTTGTTAATTGTGTTTTGTAGATGTATAACATTAAGCTGTCTTGAAATAGTGTAGCTGTAATAGGGAAATGTGAGTGAGTGTTTGGTTTAGCCTATGCTTGTGTTGCATGGTGATTTGTATTATGTAGTGAGGTGATAGAATGAGTGGATGTGAAATATGTTAAAGTTATCAGGGCTAGTAGTAGGCCTCCTAAGGTGGTTTTCATTTTGTTGTACCTAGTATTGTAGGAAGATATGAGATGAGGAGGTAGGTGTAAGTAAAGGTGGGTGTGGTGGTGAAGTGAGACGCTAGGGGTGTGGTTGTTAATTGGAATGAAAGTGCGTGGGAGAGGAGATTGGCTGTTTTTGATTGGGGGTGTGGTTTGGGTAAATAAATGTAGAGGTGCTGGGGGTAGGTGGGAATTGGGGGGTAGGGTTGGGGAGCAGAGTGAGCCCGAAGGGCGACTGGAGCGGGACAGAGCCACAAAGTGGTGTATCAGGAGTCAATCAGTTTATTCAGTGAGTTTGTGCACTGGACAAATCTCCCAGGTAAGTAGTACTCTTTACCTTTTAATTTTTTTGGGGGGACACTATTAATAGTACTACAATCCTACTCATGTTCTGGGATAGATTCCACTTACAGGTATTGCTAAGGGAAGTTAAATAGTTACTTTTGTTAGAGAGGTTGGTTCTTATATACAATTGAATACTGGAGCTTAGATCTGCTCATTATGAATGAGCAAGGAGAGTTTAAGCTCTGTTTTGCTGCCACCTAGTGTCATAGAGGGGAAATATCCATTAAAAGTACTAGCATACGTTGTTTAGAGAAAAAAAAGAAATAAATTGGGAGTGGGGGGGGGGGGGGGGCAGCCTTGGGGTAGTTCCACGAGTGTGCTGGTCCTCTTACAGACTTTTATGTCTAAAATATTTAAAAAAAAACTATTAATCAAACAGGCCGTAGGCTGTAATCTACACTGTGTGTTTGAAGGATACATCCTTGTTGTCCAGTACTTTGGGAGGCTTGTTTGGCTACTCTGTACTTATTTGTAGAGTTTCCAGGTGGAGGGAACAGCTCAAATAGAAAAAATGAGCTTTCAGGACTGTGTGTTTGAAGGATGCATCCTTGTTGTCCAGTACTTTGGGAGGCTTGTTTGGCTACTCTGTACTTATTTGTAGAGTTTCCAGGTGGGAGGAACAAAAGAATGCCGAAGAAGCTGAAAAAGTAAGGTATACAAAACAGTGGTGCACCCAAGTACTACTGTATGGTACAGAAACCTGGGCTGTAAAGGCAGAGCAAATAAGGAAGCTAGAGGAGATGGGAATGAAGTGCCTGAGATGGGTGGTAGGAGGCACACTGTGGGACAGACAAAGAAATGAGGACATAAGAGCAGAAGCCAAAGTAGCTCCAATTGCAGAAAAGATCAAAGAGAACAGATTATGGTGGTTCAGGCACATGTGCAAAAAAGCAGAAGACAGTCTGGTGCTGAACATTTGGGGGCAGACAGAAAGAAGGTAATAGGAAATGAGACTGTCCAGCAAATAAGTAGATAGATTGTGTGAGAGAAGATCTGCAACAGTTAGGCATAAGTGTCGAACAAGGGAAGCGTGTGGTATTGGATCGAGAGGGAAGGGAACAGTTACCACGAAACCTCGATCCCATGTAGAAAATGGGAAAAAGGGTGTTGTTGATGATGATGATGATAAATCATGTCAGCATATTCATGCTATTATCATGGTACCACTCAATGTTTCTACCCCACATTCTCAACACTGTATTTCGGTCATCACAAGTTTCTGTTTTTCTTTTCTCCCCTTGATTATTTACTACTATGCAGTCGGAACATTTCTTCCCAGGCTTCCACTGAAAAAGTGTCTTGCACCCAGTCAGACTGTCCCAGTCAAAAAAAATATAATAAATAGATAGATAAATAAATACAAAATTCTTAGAAATGACACTTTCAATATATTCTACAAGTTTTTGCTGCAGAACACAGAGTTTTTAAAACTTGCAGACACCATATTTTCTTTTATAGAAAACTGCATGGGTTTTATAAATGTAAATTCATTAGCTAAAAATGGAGTCATCGTGCATGTGCATGGAGTTTTTCTTAACATTTCTTGGTAAGACATGCCCCTATCATCATGACTCTTTATTGTGACGCCTCTGCTGTCTCTTCCTCACAGCTGTACTTGATTTTATAGTCTGAGACAGAACCTCAAGAAAGACTGTCTCTGAACTACATATGCATGCTATAAAAACCTGAGCACACACTTTATGAAAATGAATGTCAGCAATATGGGAATTCAGACTAGAAGAGTTAGTCAGATAGCCTGTGATACAAATTACAGTGGGAATGCTATAACCCCCTGTATGATATTATGGGGCTTAAGGACCTGAACCATATTAATACACTTCTAGGAAAAGATGATTAAATTGAATAATATTCATTTTGCCACCTCTGGATTTATTTTTAATTATTTCCTTTTAATTTTGTTACAGGTATTTGAAATTCTTATTGTTACCTCTTATGAATAATTACTTTCCATAATTTTCAGGTAATACTTCAATATTGCTAAGCTTAGCTGCCGTTTGGGCAATGTTTACAAAAAAATCTGTATGACAAACAATCTAATAAAAGTATAAGTATTATTCAGGCTATGCATTTCGATCATTTACTTAGTAACTGTTTCTGAAATTTTCAGAAAAAGAATGTGTAAAGTATATGAAATAACTATTGCCTGTTAACCTCTTCCAAACCAGTGTTAAAATTTTAATTAGAATACCTTCCCCATTTGTTTGGCTAAATTATTTCCTGTGACAGAATGAAGTTCTTTAGCACAACATCATGCTGATGTTTAAAAGCTGGAAGCCTGTGAGGTATCTTATTGACTTAACAAATGCTTATAGGTGTCTGAATTCATTGATTTAATGTCAAGTAGCTTATATTGGCCTAAATCTTATCTGTTTTCATCAGTTGCTATAACATCTGGAAAGGATTGCTATGTATTTTAAGTACTTCAACATGATGAAAAGCAGAAAAGTTAGTATCAGCACAGTGGTCTAAAATTTTAGTATGAATTCCGATTCCAATGAAGTAACACTAAGGCAGACATATTATCTTACACAATGTCTCCTTAACAGACATTTACCAATGTTGGCGGCTTATTTGAAAATGAAAATTGTCTTTATGATAATAATAATAGAACAGAAGGGATACAACAATAAGATGTGTAACCTTATACAAATTCCCCACATGGGAACTGTGGTGGTAGGTGTGGCATTCTGTAAGTTGAAAAACAGTTAAAAGCAGATAGCATGCTTAATTACAAATTTGAAATGAAGTTTCTGACTAATAATGCAAAAGAATTATCTGCAGTGACCTTCTACAGAGTTACCAATAAGCAAACACTATAAAAGTAGTATGCCTGGCAGTTCTATTTTTCATTTTGCACATTTATAATTGTTTAGTCAGCTAATACAGGCAAATATATTTTATGGTTATAGCACAACAACACCACCACACCTCACTTTGATAGATGAACAACCAGGATACAAATGAAACACAAATCTTCAGGTAAAACTGTTTTAATTCTAGCACCTTGGTGAAAACACCTTCATGGAATATTTTATGGTTATGTTTACTATAAATGTCAAATTATATACAGTGCACTATAGAGTGTTTAGTTGCTGTTTTAGTCATATATAGTTCTGTAGTAAATGCACAAAACAGAGAAAAAACAATCTTGCTTCAGTGTGACATTAATAACCTTACCCAGAGATGTGCTGATTCTTGTCTTCATGCAATGTATAACTGCAACATAAAGGTGTCGCATCCTGATTTAACTAATTCTTGAAATTAAGTAAAAAAACAGGAATTACCAGTAGTAATGCTTGTTCTACATCTAAAAGTAGTCAAACTTCAACACTTGTGAAGGAGGCTTGGTCATATCGAGCTTATCATAATATGACTGGAATACCTCAGGCATCACTGTTTATCAGCCTAATTTTGGAACAGGGTGCTAATCTGGAGAAATAGCAGAATATGCCTATTTTAGGGGCACCATGCCATTGCATATGAATCCTTCAGGCCTGTGTCGTATTTTTGTAACACTGTGATGATGATGATGATGATGATGATGATGATGATGATATTGAGGAGCAGCTGCAGTTTTCTTGTTCATTTGACTAGCCTAGACCCAGGTAACTTCTTTTTCATTCTTATTCTTTTACAACTGACATGACCTCTTGACTCTTTCTGATGTAAAGATATTGCATGTTAGTCTACAGTTTTCAAATTTCCTTACTGTCTGAGGTGCCACTGTATATCCTCCCTGTTTTAAAATCCCATGTAAGACTGGTATCATGTCCTACATGCACCAAAACTTCAGAATCTGTCTAAGGTGATGCAGCCTGTTTAGCAAATTGTGTCACTTGCTCCTGGAATTCCTGGTCAAAGACCATCAAGGTACTGGTGTGGTACAAAGAAGGTGGAAAATATCCATCAGCCAGATTATATGGAAGGGCATTGTCAAGTAAAGTGATTAATGTATACATGCAGTTATAGCTCATCTAGATGTTGCTCATGATCTAGAATATGACTTACTCAGAAACAAAACCAATGAAAGGCCTAATAGCATTAAACTGTTCTTGGAGACAGACTGTGCATTTGCAATCATTCAGTTCCATATCACCTCTTCAAGTGCAAGGGATATGAAAACCTGAAGGAATTCAAAGTGGATTTCAAATGTTGAGTTCACATGGAAAGGTGGGAAGCAAAGACTGTACCCACATGAAAATGACATTTCCTCTTTTTCATGTACCACTGTACTTATATAATTAAATCTGAGGTGGCTTCTGCTGCTTGGGGAAACAGGAATTTTCAATTTAGTGCAATAATTTTAAAAGAGAGCTTTCTGCACTCAGTGTTGATGACAAAAGTGGCCATTGTAACTAGTGCATGTAACAATGACAATCTACTGACCCATGTCTAGTCCATTATCAGTTATCACTTTTTCCCTCCACAGGACTGCCCAGATGGTTCCCTGAGTTAGGCAGGAATCCTATAGCCATTTATTTCTGCCCAGGTAGCCCAGACAGGCTTTCTGTTCCTCCTACAGACAAAGTTAAGAGGTAGGGAGTGGGCTAGCTTGCTGGTCCTTTGGAGGGGCCTACTCCTCAAGTGCAGCATCTCTCCTTTTATCACGGTGGTTCTCTGAGCTCTGCTGTATGTTGGCAGCCACAGGAATCATGCCTCCACATTCTCAGCTGACTACATGCATATGCTTGTGCACAATGGCAGCATGTGTTTATAAGCTCATGGGTGTAACACTTAATTCTTACACTAGGTGTCATTCAAGTGTCAAGCCAGAGCTACCTCCCTCTATCTTGGATGGGTGAATCGTCAGCAGCCATACACTTCCATCCACCTCAGCCATCTGCTAAAGATGCCTAAGCTGCTAATCGAATTTGGGTCACCTGGGCCAGAGTCAGGGCATTATCCCTCTTCAACATCAGAGCTGCCATATATCTCTTTGTGAGGTGAGAGATGGGAAGGATGGATTCTTAAAGACCCACAGAAACTTAAACATAAAAGGCAGATAATTACCACTTTAGATTCAGTCTGTCAATTTCCCTGTTGGTTAAGTTGAGTAATCCAGTTGTCAAATGGCTTGCCTTCTCCTTCCTTTATAGGAACTGAGAGCACTGAGTTAAACTAAAATCTTCTGCCACTAAAAATCAACCCTTCAAAAAAATGTATAGCATTTTATGCAAACCTTTCTGTTGTTCTACACGAGGAATAGTTAAGGGAAGGTAAAAAGACATTTATGTGAGGATCTGTGCCTCCACAAGTCTATGTCATGTGCTCAAAGCATAAAAAGCTCAAATGCTTAATGATCGAATAAAAAGTCTGTATCACAAATGTGATGACCCACCACTGGACTGGTAATCAAGGAGCCTCAATCCTCACCACTGGCACCTGTGGGGGATATTCACTGAGAGGATGACAAGTACACACACAGTATTTCCAGATGCAGCTCTCTTCATCAAGTGCAATTTCCCTTAAGAACACACAGAGACCACAGTCAGTTCAAGGCTGGTTTCTCCCTCTTCCTTCAGATCCCCAATACAACGTCTCACTGACTCAGCTATAGAGTTGAGATTTTAGCTGAGTGACCAAGCCAAGACCTCAAGCAACCTCTCTGTCCAACCAGTGTTTTGTATCCCTGCCCAAGTGCTGACACACACACTCTTTGTAGTTTGATTTACACACACACACACACACACACACACACACACACACACACACACACACACACACACACCTGGGAAAGGCAGGCTCATGTTTACTGGCTATGCCCCCTTTTGCTCACACTATAAGGTAGTTTCCACTATCACCAGTCACTCCTTATCAGCTACTTTATGGCCCGTAACAAAGAGTGTCCAATCTTACTGTATAATATTAATATTATTACAAATGATAGTTTGACCAACAGCAAAACTATAAGGAATGGCCCACACAGTGTCACCAAATAAACATGCAAGTACTCTCATAGGTTCATAGGTTGGTACTAGGCTATCAGCCCTAGGGCCTATACAAGCCTAGCCATAACAGTTCCCTGGCTATTTCTTCCCACACTATTTACTTCCCTGGACCCCTGTCTAGCAGGGCGACTGACGTGATCCCCGGGGTGAATTTCCTTTCTCCCATCCAATCGTCAAGGTTCCTTTTTAAGAGGACCAAAGAGGCACTCTGCTTGACATGTATGGGCAATCTATTCCAGAGTCTGGGGAATCTCTGGGTCAGGAACCTATCCCTCCAGCATGTTTTGTTTATTGTGATGACAAGGTTTAGATCCCTGGAGCGTGTGGCTCTGAGGGATTGGGATTTCTTTAAGTGTAGCATGTCCAACAGCTCTGGGTCTGACATGGCCTTGTATGTTAAGCAAAGATCGCCTCTGAGTAGACGATATGCAACAGAGTATAGCTGGAGTTTTTTAAGGCGGTCAGCGTAGGGCATCTGCTGTAGGCCTGTGATTCTTTTAGTGAGGTATTTCTGTGGCCTTTCCAGTTGTTTCAGATGTCTTGAGAGGTACATACCAAACGGGGCATTGTATTCTATAATGGGTCTAATGAGGGATGAGCACAGTGGGACAATGACCTCCTTTTTTCTGGATGAAAAGCCCTTAGTGATGAGGTGTGCCACATAGAAGGATTTCTTGACTGTTGTGGCGATGTGGTTATCGAAGGTGAGACCACTGTCCACCTGTGTCCCTAGGTCTCTTATCAAACTTTCGGTGTTTAGTGTACTGCCACCTATATGGTAATTCATGGATACATGTTTTTTCCCAAAGGGGATAACTATACATTTCTTGGCATTGAGCTTGAGCCCATGGTTCTGGCACCAAGCATCTGTTTCGGTAAGGCCCTTTTGTAGAGTATCCACATCATTTGGGGATTCAATAATGGCTCCCAGTTTGCAGTCATCTGTAAACGTTGTTATCCAGAGTCCCTTAGTGTTGGCCTGTACTTCAGAGAAGCAGATGCCAAACAAGAGCGGTCCCAGGACTGAACCCTGAGGTACTCCACTTGTCACTTGTCTGGAGCTGGATTTGGAGTTGGCTACTTTTACAGTGTGGGTTCTATCAGTAAGCCAGTTAGCAACCCATTAAGTACCTCTATACAGATCAGCCACAATGAAATATTTAAATATATTTAATAATAAATAATAAAGGAACAAGATAATACTAAATATAAATATTCACAGTGACATCGGAGTTTAAAACCACAGGAAATATTTAAAATAACATTGCGGTACAGGCTCACACCAATAAAGAAAAATAAAATCTAAATTAAGCTTCGCTATATTCCTGACTGTATCTAACAGAGTTATACTGCTCCCTAGAAACTTATTTCATTAGAGCATGACAGGTGTAGTGAATGGTTCTTGTTGATGTTGTCAGGTCAAAGACAGAATGTAGAATGCTCTGCCTCACTAAGACACTTCTCAAATTCTTCTTCTTTTTTCAGCTTTTCCCAGTCACCACAGCAGAACTCTGGTCCGCTAATGATTGGCAGTAGATTTTTATGGTGCTGAGGTGCCAGCCCGACGCCCAATCTTCAAAGAAGGCATGCCCATTCACGCATGTCTTTCAAACGCCGCTCGACTGGGGGGAGGACATGCAGACTCCACACAGAAGGTGCTTCAGCCGAGAATCGAACGGGAGAACCTCTTGCTGTGAGGTGCCAATGCTACCACTGCAGACACTTCTCAAATTAATATCTAAAATATTATTGCTGGGATAGATTTCAGAATGACATAATTTCTGGTCATCTGACTCTAGTTTCCTAGCCAAAACCCCCATTGCTGAAGCTGGCAGTATTTAGCATCTACCTGTATAAATATACAGACAAGTGCTTTTCCTCAGATCTTTGGCAGATGCTGGAAGTCATAAAACAATTGTATTTCTTCATGCTTCAAAGGTAGCAATTAGTTCACTCCAAGGACAACACAGAAAGCTTTCTAGCACAGACCTTGTGTCTGTAGCTGCATTGAAAGTTTGAGAGATAGCCTCTTTATTGCATCCTATACAGTAGTTCAGTTTCAGCTATTTTTCTAATGTTTGCTGGACTGAGGTTAACCCTCCAGTTTCCTCTGTTAACATATACATTTAAACAGTTACAACAGTGCATGTACATTTCTGTTCTCTTCCAGTAAGGCACGCTATGGATACATTTTAAGCACAAGCACTTTACAAAATACCTTTTCAACACAAACATCTGAACTGAGTAGTCTGATATACACATGGCATACCGTTCTTATACATTTCTAGCACAAGCATCTTATATAAAT
Source organism: Protopterus annectens (assembly GCF_019279795.1). Lineage (NCBI taxonomy): Eukaryota > Metazoa > Chordata > Ceratodontiformes > Protopteridae > Protopterus > Protopterus annectens. The sequence goes on along the minus strand of NC_056745.1, from coordinate 741,386,081 downwards.
CATTTCGATATTCATCAATGACATATAATTATTTACAAAATTCCAGCTAACTGTGCTGCCACTATCTCCTTTTGTCACAACAAAGATTAAAAAATCAAGTGAAAAAAACAAAAAATATTTTTTGCAGGTGGGCAAGCTCCCTGCACCCTCCTCCCCCACATGGCGGGCTGTAACACCCACACCAACTGCTGCATTATGGAGTAGCACTGCAGTGGGAAAGGGCAAATTCTCAGTCTCCACTGCACTACAATCTCACACATTGAAATACTGGCAATATTCAAAAAGTGCATTTTCAAAGTATGCAGCTGGTATTTCAAGCATTCAGCCTTTTAATAGTTTGAGTGCTTGAGAGAAACTCACCCCTGCATACTCTTAGCTATATTCATTTTATCTTTTTAATTTGTATCTTACTAAACATTTCTTCCTCTTGTACTCAGCATTTCTGTTTGATAGTTATTTCTATTATTTTCATAAGTATTGTTATTCTCAGCACATAACAAAACAAATGTTTTTTTTTCTAGGCACACTTTTTTTCAAGTATTATAAGGGCCACAGTGGTGTACAAAACTTGGGAAAATTGTTTGAAAGAAGATCCGTGTGAGATATCTCACTCTTTGAGGAGGACATATTTCAGAGTTCTAAAGGGAGTCCAGAGAAATGTCACCAGAACATTGTGTAGGTTGGAAGGAAAAGGTTAAGATGAAACATTAGACAGGCACTGTGTCTATTTTCACTAAAATCCACAACAGTTATGGGTGAGGACATGATATAGGTACAGATAATCATGTCAGGAAGATGCAAAGGAAAGGATGTTTATCCTGAATACAGTGGACAGGAGAAGGAAGCACAAGTAGCAGACTGTATGGCCAAGTTGTCTCTGCATCTGCTAAAGCATTGAAGTGGTTATTGGGCTCATTGAATAGATTACTGCACTGGGTGATTGCAAGAAAACCCATGGAGACATTCAAGAGGCCATGACAGAGGTGGAGAAAGTAAGAAAACAGGATGCATGACAAGTTAATGAACCACAATACTAAACTCCAAGTCAATGATACAGAACTGCTAAATCATCAAAGTTTGGAGGATTCATCTGGTGGCCTTTGTGTTTTATTATTAGAGGCAGAGAACATGACAGGCAGGGAAGGGAATGTAAATTGTTAAACTTAAAGGATGGATTAGATAGGCTAATTGTTTCCTTCTTCCATTAAGCAAATGCAATGTAACAATGAAATAAAGAACTTAGTTTTGAACAGGACTGCAAGTAATATCAATCCCTGCAGAATCAGAAAGAGTTCTCTAACTCTTTTTGTTCTTATCATATAGATTATTAAAATTTCTAAGAAAAATAAGATTACATCCTAATAAATTATTGTTCCACATCTAATCCTTTTGATAAGCATATTGGGCTGTCATTTTGTTTTAGAAAGCATCATCATAAAATGTACTTTTTTTCTACAAGTATTATTATCTTTTTGCAGTTATTGCTCTGAAAGACTCTAACCAAATAAATGGTATTTATTTATTTATTAACAATTGATTAAAAGGAAAGTTCAACTGGGTAGGAGCCCATTTTCAGTGGAGGCCTAGGGAGAAAAGGTCCAAAGTATTGCAAAACATTTTAAGAACTATAATTTTGCAATCTTCAAAAATAATACAAAAACATATGCAGTTTAAATAATTATACCGAATTAGACATAATATAAAAATATTCCCCGGGATTCATGAAGCTTGCGCCAGGCGCAGGCATAGCGTAGGTGGTATAATGCCAAATATGGCCACCGAGCATATTCAGGTATGATCCAATTCCATGTGCACTACCAGCGTACGCCAGATCTGTGCAGCCCTCGGCTCAGGTATGCTAATCACCCCATGCACAGTACTGCACCATGCAAATGAAGGTACACAGCGATTCATGAAGTGGTGCAGGCATAGCGTAAGCCCACTGAAATGTAAACCAAAAAAAAATGGTTTACATTTTTCCAAACAGAACATCGGAGCTATGAAAGCGGACCAGACTCATGTATTACAAAGTTAACATATGCCAATGGCTAAATATACAGCCAATGGCATAAGAAAAGATGCACAACACCTAAAAAACAACATTTAATGTCATGTCCACAGTAACGCAAAGTACAACCGCAGGGCATGTGTGCGCAAATGGGAACACAAGGAAAATATATACAAATGTCATAAAATCGCAATGTGATACAAATCATGATTTCACCATAATACTCAATGGTATGCATGGTACACCACAACCAAGCTGCAAGGGTTGCTAAGGGTCTGTGACAGTGTTCGGTGCGGTAACTATGAATTAGTAGTCAATGCTATGCAAATGAGGCAAGTAATAGTGAATCACAAATGTCCCGCCGGACTAAGGATGTACCATATGGCACAGTGCTACAACACCGAGGAGTGGTTTGGAGGTATACATGACATCAGCAGTGGGGTGTGCCACCGTAGCTGTAAGCACATTGGAGCAATGCAAATCCAGCCTGCCAGTTGCTAAGCAAAGCTGCAGGATAGGGGTGGGGATGTAGGTATAGGATCGTTTATCTGAGAGCACATATGGTGCCCGAAAGAGCATGTGTACGCGAATGAAAACGTGCCCAAAACCCGGTAAGTGGACACACGCGCCGCGCACCATAGCTCAAACAGGAAGGTTAGGGGAAGAAAATAAGGAAATGATGCAGTAGGGTAATTGGAGTACACCTGAGCAATTAACACCTATTAACTCACAGTGGGCAATCGACGGCAGCTAACAAGTCTGCTCACAGCAACCTGCAGAACAGGATAGGGGAGGTGTTGGATTGCAAAGAAAAGAGAACTGTCATAGAAGAGCAAAGCAAACCTGCAGTAGATCGGCCATAGAACACATTTCATAAGATAAGCCAGGTTTTGGAAAGTACAAATGAAAGCAGGCTGCTGGATGCTTGCCAGAAAATGGGAGGGGAAATGTTAAGAAATGTTAAGGGAAGGGCAAGAGGTAATCCATGGCAGCCAAATGTAATTCAACACCAAAGGCACCACAATAGCAGTACCTGTGGTAAAACACATAAGATACCCTGTAGCTCCGATTATACATACACACCCTATGACATCATCAGTGTTCACAGCACAATAGTATAAAGTGTGAAGGCACCTCACACACACCTGTGTATTCCCAAACACTGCACCATCGATGTAAACAGACAGGGAACTTGTACAATGTACATGTTGTGAGCTGCCATAGCTGTGATTCATCACCATGTGTTAGAGACTGAAGGTGTTGTGGAGGATGATGCTGACAACCACCGCAGGCCCCGGAGGAGGAGAAGAGTGTTCAGACCAAGGGTAACCTACCAGGGGCTACATGATCTGGAGATAGTAGAGAGTTACAGGGTGGACAGGGACATTTTACAGCAAATAGTTGAGCTGTGCCGGCCACGCCTGAGATCCAGAAACAACAGAGGGGCACCCATCCCAGTGGACACGAAGGTATGTGTAAGCTTGCGAATACTAGTCACAGGTACCTTTCAAAGGCCAACTGGAGATATAATGGGGATCTCACAGGCATCAGCATCCAGGGTACTACACCATTTCCTGGATGCCATGTTACCACATGCCAATGAGCATATATACTTCCCCCAAACTCAGGAGGAGTTGGCCAGCAATATGCGTCTCTTCCACCATGTGGCACACTACCCGGAAGTACTGGGTGCGATAGACTGCACGCACATACATATCAAGTCACCACCCGGTGAGCATGGTAGGCGCTACATAAACCACAAGGGATACCACTCCATCAACTGCCAGGTCATGTGCAATGCCCAGGGCATTATTATGAATGTGTGTGCTGGCAGCCCTGGAAGCAACCATGACTCCCACATCTGGCATGCCTCACAGCTGTATCAGGTATTTGTCAGGGGGACATCCCACATGGCCACCTTGTGGGCTATGCTGGCTATGCACTGGAGCCATGGATGATGACTCCCATCAGAAATGCACACACACCCATGCAAGAACGCCATAATGAGGCACACGCACAAACCAGAATCATCATAGAGCGTGTGTTTGGGATGCTGAAATCATGGTTCCGTTTCTTGGACATATCTGGTGGAGCCTTGCAGTACTCTCCAGGCATGTGTGCCCACATCTTCATAGTATGTGCCATGCTACATAATATGATCCTGCGGAAACAGCTGCAGCAGGGACATAATGGTGAAGGCCCTCACAGCCCACCGCAATTGCCAAGGCCATCACAGGCACAGAGGGATTCAGACCACGAACACCCTGTGCCAGCCCCAGTAGGCAGACAGAGGCATGCCCAATATGCCCACGCCTTGGCAAAGAGGGAACGTATAGCACATACACTGACAGTGTAGGCCCCTACGGACTGACACACCTCTCCACCTGCACACAAAGTAAATTGGATGGCACACACACACGACCACCTGTAAATTGTAATGTATAGGTGGCCTACTGTGTGAATCCTACATAGGCAGCCCTCAACCATTGCACACACAACAGCTATTGGAACAAGGAATGTCAACACCTGAACAGTACACGCACCTAACAGCATATGTTGATACTGTATGTATAGGTTCCTAGGTACATCGGTAGGTACATGCTCGATTGTCAGAGGCCATTCATCAACCGAGGCAAACAGTGTCTGCTGTCGCCACCACATCAATTAACCAACTGTCCCTCAGTGGAGCAGAGCCAATTGCAGGATCCATGTGTGTAATCACTGTTCCCCACACACTCTCCATGGATTCCCTGGTGTGTTAATGAGGGGCTCCATATAATGTAATCAGGGATGTAGTGGCAAAGCATGGGGAGTACCCTTGACAGGTATCTGTCACCCCAGCATGCTCCACCTATGGTGGTGTGAAGGTGTAGCACATTATAGTGTGTGGCTCACTGTGACATACATTCCCAATACTGGAGCACATCCATTAAACATCACTTGGACATACCATTAATAGGTCTCATCCATATGTAAACTAACTGAGTTACACATTTGATTGCAGTATGGAGTAACAGCTGTAGTACAGTCCACATACAAAACACCATAACACGTGTACAAATCCCAGATGCCCAGGTGGTAAATGCACTGACTGTCGTGCATGTTCCCGGTTCCATGTCTTGCAAGGGACGTTACATAATCCCGAAGGCACGAATAATGGATGTTGGATGCAGGTCATCAGATCAGGTTTAACACATGTTAGTGGGATTATGCATTGGCAAGTGCTGATAAGCGTCATTTAAACATGACTATATGGATATGCGCGAAACAGGGCTAAGCTTTTCTGAATATCGCGCAGACCATGGTCAACGATGTCCAGAACAGGTGAAACTAGCATTATTCACCCCTGTACTAATAGTCCCTGCTCTGAAGGGTAAAATGACCACTGCCAGGAGTAGAACACGCAATCATGTACACAATCACCTAACACTAAGCTACCTGAGATATACCAAAAGCAGGTGTGTATTGTGACAGGTTAAAACACAAACGTGCGGAGTCCAGGAAACAGTATACACCAACATGTACACAACGAAAGGTGTGTTCTCCCTCTCACTCTCTCTCTCTCTCTATATACACATATATATATATATATATATATATATATATATATATATATATATAATAGAGATAGAAAGGGTGACAGAGAGATATATGTTGATATATACATATTCACCTATATCTGCAAATATATAGATAGGTCAACGACATGTACACAACCATGGAGGTACAAATAAATAGGATACTGCCAACTATCGAATGTGTCACATACCGACATGCGTAATCACGAGGCTTAAAGACCATAAGACCACAGTACCGGAACACTAGAACCGCGAGTAATATTATCACAATGTTAAGGGACATTTAGTTATCGCTGCCAGTGCTGCGGTTCAGGTAGCTACTGTGTTCAACTGTGTTTGTGATTGCTGTAGTCTGTGTATGTGTGTGTTGAGGGTGCCGTGTGCATTTCCGTGGGACTGTAATGTGTGTGTGTGTGTGTTTGCATTGTGTGTCTGTTAGTGCTAACTTGGAGGTAGATCATTACGGTAGGTGTGGTCATAGCTGGCCATAGGCATACGGTTACCACCTGTCCCACTTTAAGAGGGACAGCCCCTCCCTGGGCAGTTGTGTCCTGACAAAAAATATTGAAAAGGGCAAATGTCCAAGATTGTAGGACATTATTATGTCCCATATATTATGTAATAGTTGCATTAAATAGTTATGCCTGTATCTAAAATACATAAATGTTACATGAAACATGATAAGTAGCTAAAGTGCTACAAGAATAAGTATGTATTCAGGATAAAAGTATGTTTTATCCTGTGTACTGACCGTGGGTATGTGTCGGCCTGTAAACACCGATGTGTGTCCTGCAAATGTCCCACTATGGCCATTTGAAAAGGTGGCAACCCATGCCAAAGAGGTTCAGTCATCAACACAACTGCAATGAGTGCAAATATCTGTGACAGAAATACACGAGACAGCTGTCATTTAGTAACATTCCCTTACATATCAATGTATTTCTGGAGGTATTGAAGTATCAACCTCACCTGCATGCTATATAGAAACCAATTAACAATGGCTCAATGTATAAGCCCATAACAACCATAGTTTCAGTCTACTAAATGATAGGTCTTCAATTAGGGAAGGAGCCCAGACACATATATGGAATATGTAGAAATGCAGTCCCCACAAACCTGTATATGCTATGTACACCCACCTACATCTTCCCCACACCCGAAACAATTGCAGTACAGACTGTAATAACATCACAAACATCCACTCACTCAATTACATCTGCAGAAGCGTTAACATACCTTGTGAGAGACACATTTGTAATGGCGCCATGTGAAATTGTAGCTGTTGTATAATGGAACAGACGGCGATGTTACAGGTTTTGTTTGCAATAGTCCCTTATCAGATGGTTAAGTTGACAGGTACACTCACATGTAGAACCACATACTCTAGCTGTCACACACAATCCACGGGGGACATGAATTCAAAATATCCGTGTCTCTCCAAATAGCAGTTGCAATTCCTCACAACAAAGCACATACAGGCCGTCTCCCCGACGGTAGGGCAAAAGGGCAACGCCCAAGTGGAGAATTCAATTATACCCCACTGTTGCCGCGTAATTGGCAAATGGAGTAGCTGCACAGCTAATGTACATGTAATAATTTACTCAGGAACACCAATTGGTGGCAGAATACCACATGTTACAGGTATCGACGTATGTAAGGATGCCTTGCCATACATTCAAACCGTATGATCATACCATAGAACCGTTTAAACAGTAAAGGTGTAAGAGAGATATTTACGAAGACTCGGAACGCTAACAAGGTATGTAGAACACTCAGTATGTTAGTGTATGTAGAGCCTGTTTTGTATTAATTAAAGTGTACGCAATGCATAAAGTGGGAAAAGGTATTATGTAGTGATGTCTTGTTGAGCATAGTAACGCTTGTAGAAATTGTGTGCCCTGCTGTGGGCCACAAGGTAAACATCTCATACATCCCAAGGGATGCTACATGAGGGCTTTAAACACAAAAATTCCACACCACCCACCGTCAGTGGTAGGGTTTGTCCAACAAGTACATGCCATAGCAGGGGAGAGTATATGTTGATATACTGTCACAGTAGGCATGTGTATGGGCATATAACGAGAATAACATGCCTAAGGTGGTCCTTCTGTGCAAGTATGCTTTGCGTTATGGGATAATGTTTAAAATATGTGTAATGTACAGTACTGTAGGTAGATATGTCAGATATTTTACACAGCATAACTGTTATATCATGCAAACAAAAGGTATCGTCTATTGGCATGTACAATACACAATAACAGGATACATATGGCTTGTAGTCATGGGACACTGTAACAGCATGATAGCTAATTGAAATGGAAGAGCTACTCAATTATCTATGCACAAAGGACATGTAATAGCTTCACAGTTTCTTAGTGAGGTACTATACTGTCTGGCCATGTCCATGTGTAAGCCCAATGACAATGTTTTCACTGGCGGCACCTCCCTAGGGTAGTGTCCTGTCTGTGAACATCAGAGCCATGTGTTACCTGCACCTGTGTACAATACAGCCACTGCAGTGATCCCTGGCATACATGTGTGTCTCCCATCCACCCATCGAGGTATCTCATGAAGAGTGCTAGTGAGTGTCCCTGCTTGATGTACATAGGAATCGTGTTCCAAAGCATGATGAGTGTCTGGTTCAGGAATGTATCCCTCAAGCACGTCCCACTCATCATTGCATTTGTGCACATATCCATGAGCATGTTGCTCTCAGTGGCCTTTGTTTATGTTGCTTATGTGGAGTATATCCATAAATATTGTTGTGGACATGGGTCCTGTATGTTCAGCAGAGGTAACCCCTGAGTATGCAGTATGCAAATGTGTACAGTCATGGTGTCCGTAGTTGTGCCGCATACGTCATCCTTCAGAGGTCAATAATCCTCATGGTGTGTTAATGTTGTGGTATGTAAAGCCATTGCTGTTCTGTAAGGTACACCCCAAAAGGGGTGTTGTACCCTTGAACGTGTGTCATATGTCAGGAGTATAGAGGTACAATGGGTGCCTTTGTTCCAGCTACAAACCCATTACAGATTAGGGTGGCCAAATAGAAGGATATCCATGCCACATTGGCAATATGGTTATCAAAGGAGTGGGAGCTATATACGTGTGTACTAAGATCCCGTATAATGTCACATGTATGTAGGGGACTACCACCTATGTGATAGTCAGTGGGTGATTGGTGTAATCCAAAGCAGATGTCTATGCACCTTGTGTCATGCAGCTTGAGGTCATGTTATCGACATCAGGTATCCATCACAGTGACACCCTTATGGAGGGTGTCTGTATCAGCTAGTGGATCAATCATGGCTCTTTGTTTGCAGTCGTCTGGAAACCTATTCAGGGAAAGTTCCTCTGTGCTATCCTGTACCTCAGGGAAGCATATACCGAACATGAGGGGCCCTATGACTGAGGACTGTGGTACACCAAGAGTAATTGAATTACAGTAGGTACCACGGTATGCTACCCTCATTGTGTGGGTCCTGTCCATGAGCCACTTTGCATAACATCCCAAGACGTAGGGTTCGATGTGCAGGTGGATGTGTATGTTGTCATTACCAGAATGAAGAATGGTGCTGAAAGCCAATGAGAGGACAATGTAGGCTGTGTGGACCCCCTTACCGTCATCAACTACCCTGGTAACTGTATCAAAGGAGTCCACCAGGTGTAGGAGCCATGGTCTGGCCCTAGAAAATCCAACCTGGGTGGCATCAAAGGTCTGGAGTCCACCAATGTCTCTGTGAATGACTTCCATGATGATGTGCCCCATAGCCTTGCAGAACAGTCCAGTCAGGCGTATAGGGTAATAGTCCCTCTGGTTCATTGTGGTGCCACCTGTGTGGAGTGTGATAACTGTTGTTGTGCACCATTCAGGGGCCACAATGTCTGATACAAGGCTATTACTGAATCTGGTGGCCAAGTGGGGAGACATGTCATTCTGAGGTTTGTGTAAATCACAGCCTGGGATGTTGGACGGTCACATGGAGTCTGTGTTCCAGGCCTTAGAGAGTGCAGGTTGTAACTGTGTAGTTGTGACCGCAGGGACTCTGCATTGTTCCTGTATGGATTGTGGCTCTGTAGGGAGTGAGAGGGTATAAAGTTAGCATTGAACCTATCTGCCAGGATGTTGCCAATATCAGTCGGTTCTGTAATGTTCCTGCCTAACCGTCGTATGTCAGAGCAGATGTGGGTATTGCCATCGAGTACTGACATACCTGCATAATGCTTTGTGGTAGTCCTTGGAATGTGTCGCAGTAATGTTTACGTAGCTAGATTTGGAGGATGTGATAAGGGATCCCAGATTCCTACTGAGGCTGACCAGTGAGCTACCCCACCCATGGGATTGTACTACACTTTGCAACAGCCTCCACCTTCTGTTTTACATTATGTCCATGGAACTGGACCCCCAGAGTGGCGTCCATTATCTGGTGGGTACCATCATGGCTCTGTTTGGGATAGCATGATCCATGCAGTAGTGTAAGTGCTAATAAAGTGCACTGGTGTATGTTTCAGAATTTGTAAGTACATTGTCCATCTGCACGGGTGTCATGACGTTTACTACCGCTGTCATAAGACGTCTGAAGTAGGCATGGTAGAAATCTTGTACTGTGTATTCCGTGAAGGGTGTGGTGCCGGGATGTGGATAACAATGGTGATTAGCATATGCTCGGAAACTACCAACGAGGGGATAACCCCAGGTGTGGAACACCAGTCACATGTTGGTAATGTCCATGTCTAGGATATTGTTGGTCTTAGTGGTGGTGTGTATGGGTTGATCCAGCCGAGTGGAGGTTATGAATCCCAGAAAGCATTGGCCTAATGTGTCGGTACATGAGTAGGTATCCCAGTTAAGTGTGGGGTAGTGTCAGTCTCACATCAGTAGTACCTGTCTGAACCCTACTGTCCAATACACCAAGAAATGAGGGCCGGTAACCGTGGGGTATGTTGTTGAATCTGTAGCAAGTTACAATGTATATAGCAGTTCTGGCCACAGTTAGTTGCACGTGGATCACCTCTGATGCATTGTGCTAAGTAACCAGCCTGGAGGTGTGTACATCCTTGTGAAATATGGACACACCTCCGTGGGTGTTCCGGTCCTGGTTACATGACTGAAAGGTGTGGTCTGCGTATAACCTGTCAGTGCAGGTGTGCTCTCCGGAGCCTAGAGGCAGGTCCCAGTCACTGCAGAGATATCGAAGTGGTCCATTGTAAGGAGTGCCTCGCCTGAGTGTGTTAGAGATGAAGATGTCAAGCATTGAGTAACATTACCCCAGGTTTTGCTTGCCTGTTACTGTTCTGGTGGTGAATGTTATTGGAAATTGTCCAAGACAGGCAGTATAGGAGCAGCAAGAGCCTTACATGTTATCTGTACTCCCAGGGCTGACAGGTGCAGGTCATCTGTGCCAAAGCATCGTGTTTTGTTGACCATGTCTTTCAAAACAGACAGATACTGGATGCCTGTGGAATGACAGCAGAAGCATAGGCAACTGTTGAAGTGAAACATTCAGTCGTTGTACAGTGGTATCAGTCTGGATGAATGCAGAATGCTTCTCAGGGCTTGGGCGATACCTTCTAGGCTACAAGACTGGAGAGCTATTGCATGTCCCTGTACATGTAGTCCAGGAAGTTACATCTCAGGGCAGTCACACTAACATGGAGAATGACAGTCAAATCGTACCTGGTGAGGTGTGGCATGGGTGCATAGGTTATGTTGCGGATCCTGTTACCCGACAGCCAGATGTAAGCGACTATCGCCTTGTGTAGCCTGCTGAGTGGGACATCAGTGTGACCACCTACAGAGTCACCTATGACCGGTGTGTTGGGTATGTTATGACACCCTATTGGCTGTAGTTGATGGGCACACATAAGTTTGTGGGCTATAAGTAATTGGTGTTGTGTTTGGTGATGGGGGCTGCCTCTGCTGCCTACACAGAGAGTATGGAGAGGTTATGCAAATCTTGTAGTCATACTATGTGTGGCCTGTGGTGGTGGAGATCTAGTGAGACTATGTGATGAGTGGGGTGTGTTGCAAATGTTAAATGTCCCCACATGAATGTCAGGTTCAGTCTGGGTTGGTGAGAGCATTGCTCCCAGCATGGCTACATATGTGCATCTCCCACAGGCTGTAGTGTCGTATGTTGGGAGGTGAGCATTGACTGTGTACATGAGACAATTTGCTCTATTGCCTCATGTTTGCCATATTCATCAAAATAGACAGGCAATAACACTGGTAAGTGACACTTGGACATGCCTGTATATTCAACCATGTCTCACAAGATATGTGAGTTACGTGTGTACAACAGCTGTTGTACTGTAAGCAAGCTGGAAACGTAAGGACAGACAATGTACTTGTAAGAAATGAGTTGGAATGGGTGCTATAGTAATTAGTAGCTCATGAAGTGCTTACATGTTCTGAACAAGTGCTGAGCATGAATATGCAATACAGATAGGGTGTTGGATAATATAAACCCACTGCAACCCACAAGTGGAGACGCCAGTCATAATTGGAGGCACTGCAGTATTACTCTGCTGGGTATGGTCTGCAAGTCTATGAACCTTTATCAACGTAGATGTTAGCAGTTCAGATGTAGATGACAGTACGGATGATTTCACACTGCATAGCATACATGTGACAGGTCATAGGACATCATCACCCATACTGTGTTTCAGCTACACTGAGTATACTAGATGTACCTTTGTATGTCACAGGAGTGTTCTACCAGTGGCCTGTTGACAGAAGAAACACTACAAAAGGTATCTGAGTGACATGTGCATATCACAAGAGTGGCAGCTACAGTAAAACAGGGTTAATGTTTTGTACTCCCCCCTCATTGTAGCCCATACCACACAGACAAATGGGAGGCATCTGCGTATGTAAGGATGTGAATGGCCATGACCTAGGAGCAATAGCTGTCTTAGTGTTATGGACAACATACAGAATGGGCTTTGTGGGTGAGGTGCGTGACATATGTGCACAATCTGACAGCTGATAATAGCATTGTCACTGCTAGGTGAATAACCCTGTACCCATTAACTACCACCTAGGCAGCGATCAACATTATGGACACTGTGTGTAAGAGATGGTGCTGTGCAGTTCACCTCCCTGAGCTGGTGCCATCTCCAGGCCTATTAGGTAGTCATACGAGGCACCCATGTCATGACAGGGTGACATCCATGAGCATGGAGGTCATTGGACAGGCATACTCAGCACTCGGGTGACCAATATCGGATCACATATCACCTTTAAGGGGTATTGGCCATGCATGGATGGGCGATACCAGCCTTCACAATCCTCACCTCCACTATTCAGCATGCTGGCTACCTTGCATAAAGACATGTGCTACACTGTGATGTTGGACATGCTACACGTACATATCCTGATCTGAAAGACATATGTCATGGACAGCCACCGTCCTACTACAAGGATCGCCACATGCTGGACAGATCCCTGTGCCATACATGTTACATACTCCTGCCATACCATGCAACCCTGTCCATCAAAGCTGCACATGTCATCTCTGTCATACATGGTGCGATGACCGTATGGTAGATGTATCGTTAACTGTCTGGATCAGTGATGTGGCACTGATGCACCTGGAGGTGGCAAAATGGCTGTCGGATACAGCTAGAAAACCTTGCCCGTACATGCTATAGTTGATAACCATCCCTGCGAATAACGTCCGGCTAGCCATTGTCCCATGTGTATCACATGTGCACCACAGGCGATACGTGGTAGGATGCTGAACTGCTGTACAGTGCCGTGTAGATGTATATGGCAAAACACATGCATGTAAAGGTTTCCATTCACATATGTGCATTGTCACTGCCCATGTCCGTTAAGGCAGTGTATGTGTTGATATGTGACATATACACAGCATCAAGGTCAACAGCATTACTGTGGACACATCCAGGCATGTGCTGATAGGTAAGAACAACAGTACAGGCAAAAAGACATGCCCACATCAAGACAGCATTCACATCGAGTATGAGCAATGTAATGAGGTGACACACATATATGGTGATGATATCCAATGCACAACGGGTGTTACATGTGTGTGACACAAACATGTCAGTCATGTCAGTGTCATGACGATTTGCAAAGATAACTGTTCATATGTACTAGATTTAATACAAATGTATGTGCGGCTGTATCTCTGTACATCTCTGTGATACTGTGACCTGTCTCCATCATTATGTCTTCCAGATAATGCCTTGTTCACATCTGCCAGCGTATAGCCACCTGGAGTATGATGCCCTTATCCCATACCTCTAGGATAACTATGAGGTGTTGTTCAGCCATGTGCCACAGCATGCCCAGCAGGGTGATGACCTGTGGCAGGGACTAGGCAGGAGGATTAATGATGTGGGTAGCCATAACCGCACCTACCAGCAGGTGCACAGACACTGCACAGACCTGATATGACATGCGAAACAGCGTGCCAATGCAATCACCAGGGAACAAGGTGGAACAGGTGGTGGGCCACCAACCCAGCCCCCTCTCACACCCACCGAGGAGCTACTGGCCAGCCTGGGGACACCCTCAGAACAGCATCTACAAACACTAGCTGCCATCGTGGAGGTGGGTGTCTCCCAACCACTGAGCCTGAAGTTGCCTGGTAAGTCACTACTGCACATATGACTATTATATCCCATTTAGTTGCATGTGTCACTGTACAATATGTAATGTAACATCATATGCAAGGTATGTTTACACACATGCCGCATACTATAGTATGCTACCCTGTGTATGCACACATGTGCATACTATATGCTATTGTACAGGCGAATGTGTTAACATGCACAGTGCACCCTGTAGCTGTCATACAGTCATGGATAATGTTCAAACTGCTGTGTCACCCCTATACAGGTACCTGTGGCATGCCGCACAGACATCAGTCCATTGCAGGTGAGACAGTTATCAGTATCAGGCATGTTAATGCATATATCTATTTTCCATGTGGCCAGTTAACAGATGTACACATAATGTATGGTCCAGTCACGATGTACAGGTCGCATCTGTCATCAATCACACTGGCTACCCATGTGCAATATATACAAACTAAATGAAACACCGACATGAAACCACATTATCTGTCATTGCTAGATGTGTGGACAGCTGTGCATACAATGGTGGAGGTGTTGTTCAATGTAGGCATATGTACTATACATTGGAACAACACATGTGTGGTACGCAAACAGTACCACACAGTGAGCTGGGATATGGGCAGCCCACAGGATTCACCATTGTGTAATATGCCCCTGCAATGGGTGCACACATTGTGATGTGCCATCTGGCATGTCCCAGACATGTAGTGTTCCGGCTGCAATATTGTCTCACTATCCCATAATACATATCCCACATACCAAACATACAACCCTTTGTCTGCATAACCCTGTGGACAGTGACGTATCTGACATCTATGGGTGTATGTCATATGGGACAACACAGACATGTGAGATAGATGGCCATCACAAACGTTTGGCCAACACATGGTCCAACTATAGCCTTTGCTGAATGGTTATATAGTTGATGTGGAACACTGGACATCCTAAAAGCCTGTGCACAGCTTGTGGAGGTGTCACTTAATTCGACCATATAAGATGTGTTGAACATCATGACTGTGTCATAGCATGACAGTAGTCACCTGTACAGCTTCCACAGACATAGACACCACATCAGGCCACAGATACCGTACATTTTCCTTGCTGCTGTTGGACATCACTGTCAGCCATGCACCTCGTGTGTGTGGTACACAAATGTCATGTGGGACATGGTGTATTGACAAGTCTGCCATGTGTGGACACGGTTGCCAGGCAGCTAAGACATTTTAGTAGTTGTGCAGGGGTGTCATCCGTAGGTCTTCCAGTGACCTGTCACATGACACAGCATGGTTTAGTGTGTATACACCTCAGCGTCGTGGGTCACAATCCACAGTAGTTATGTAATGTGTATGCATGCAGTCATGGCTATGCACTGTGTGTATTACACACTGTATAGCAATATAGACGCCTCATGATGCCATGCAATGGCACAGTGTCTGTACTTCACACTGTATAGCAATATAGATGCCTCACACTACCCTTCAATGCTCATGCACATCTGCTAAAAGTGCTTTCTATCTGTAGGGCATACAGACAACACTGCAATGTGATACCCATTATACCGCTGTACATGTGTCAGGACACCATTGTTTCAGACATGTATGCATGTCAATGCACACATCAGCAGATTACATATCATACTACATGTCAATGTCAAGGTCACATCAGTCATGTGTACTGTTAACCTGTGCTGGTCCACATGGTGTATCACAGGGATGCATGCTTACTACCATGATTGTGTGAACTGCATGGCTTCTGATATGACACTTGCTTGCTGTTGTGTGCAACCCAGGGAGGTATGCTAACTACCTGTATTAATGTCTGAGCTGCATGCCGTCTGCTGTATCACATGCATGCTGCATGCCATCTGTCAAATCACATGCATGTCTGTCTGTGTATCTGTGTGTCTGTGTGTCTGCATGTCTATTGTAATGTAGAGTCTTTCTTTGCATTCACAGGTGATGTAGGTGTGTTACCCTCCTGTGGTCCATCTGATGTTAGTGTCCCCACAAATACTAGCAGTGATGAGCATATGCATGAGGTACAGGCAGGGTTGTCAGGGGCTGAATCTGTGCCAATGGTTGCATCCCAGCTATGTCCCCCTCTTCCCCGCACACAGTTCTCATGCCAACACATACCTCATCACCAGTGGCCATAGAGGAAGGACAGTCAGCGTGTGTTAGCTTGGAACAGGAACGTTTGGTAGCTACAGAAGGTGTGTCTCCACACCATGGTGTCAGTGTAATGACTGCAGATGTGCCACACAGGCATGTGGCCAATGCTGCTCGTAGGAGGACCTCTGGCAGACATGCACCTGCAGGACAGAGTGCAGCAGCCGGTGTCACCAGATGCATGTTCCAGACTGTAATGGCAGCACAGGCACGTGCTGAACAGCAGAACTGAGAAGGGCAGAGACTTCAGAGGGCTGCTATCCATTCTTTAAACAACAACATCCAGGCATTGGCAAATGCTCAACAGCAGATTGCCGATGTTCTGGACAGACAATTGGGTGACATGGTTGGAATCCTTGACCGTGGCATGGCAATCCGGGAGCGTGAGCTGTCTGTGCTGGAACATCTGGTAGGAGTGAGGTGTAGGCCACGTGGACATAGGCCAGCAACACCACCTGGTGCAGGTCAACGTGAACGGGCCACCTCACATGCCTGCTCCCACAGTGCTGGTAGCAGTAGCAGTGCAGCTGGTGCTGCTCTGTCCACACCAGGACACAGCAGGCCACGTGGATGTGGCCCTGGACGTTCCCAGCAGGGACACGGTTCCAGTGGACATGTGTCATCGGACAGTAGCCAGTCTGTACCTCTGCCTGGTAGTGCCCGTGCAACCCCTGGAAGGCACAGGTCACATGGCCATGGCCGGACACAGTGAGCTGTACATCCTGGTCTGTACAATCTGGAGCTGTCAATAATACCCCTGTGTAGGCCAGACACATGGCAGAACTGTGTGCACACATACATGCACACAGCAGAAACATCTGTAAGGCACCGCAACACCCACATGCATAATGACCACACATGTCCAATCAGATCACCAGCCCTAACCCACACACATGATGTCATCCACTGGTGCAGCCTATGCCCCTGGCAAACCTTATCACCCTGTGCATATGATGATGCCTGTGCTGCATCCCTGTCATCCACACCATCAGTGCAGGGACATGCTCATATGGTCTGAGGCACAGGGTGAACAGAATAGTGAGAAGTGTATATTACATTTGTTGTGTACTGTTGACACATACCAGACATACCATGTAGTACAGGTTTAGAATGCATTGTTATATGTTCACAGTATGTGTCTTGGTAACAACAGTAACAGCATGTTGGTAATTATGCCCTGCTTCTCTCCTTAAGGTCTAATTGCATGTGCCATTACGTTACAGTGTTTGCAGTTAGAGTGCATTGTTGTATGCTCACAGTATTTGTCTTGGTAACAACAGTAACAGCATGTTGGTAATGATGCCCTGCTTCCCTCCTTAAGGTCTTCTTGCATGTGCCAATAAGTAGCAATGTTTGCAGTTTCCCATGTGTAAACGTGGAGTACTCACAGGCATGTATGGCAATACCAGCATGCTATACGTAGCCTCAACCTCACAGTTAGAAAGGCTACCATTCCACAGATGTCCACATATCTACTGATCCAGAAACATGTGAGCTGTTTAATAGGCTACAGTGGCTAGAGACGTGACATCCATACCGGGTCACATCACAGGTATGGTGACATGGTGCGGGAGGTTTACACAGCGGTCTGGCTGATGTCAACGTTAGAGGCCAGTTGATAGCATGAGGCCTCACTGTGTAGCAGTAGTACACTGTCACATTAGAGGACGAGAACACGCACAGACATACACAGAAACACACAGTAACATGCCCACACTCACGGGGTCAACAACACTATAATGCATACTCGATAGTGTTGAGGTGAGGACCCCTGCCTATGTGGTAATCACCGTCACAGTACTGTGCACCCACATGATGCGACAAAGAGAATGAACATGTACAGGTAGCCAGTAAGGCTGAGACCGATGGCATCAACAGGGTAGTAGACTGCATCACCATGAGGGTTTAGGGATTCTGTCTGTTCTGTATGGTAGCATACACTCTCACTCCATGCACCAGACAGCCATACATACATACACACACACACACACACACACACACACACACACACACACACACACACACACACACACACACACACACACACACACACACTGTGGAGTACACAAATGTCATTCACATACAGATAGTTGACATGTGTGTGATACACACACCACCCCTGCCTACGTCTTGCTTTCTACACTGCAGTATGTACATATCTCTACAACAGTGTACAGGGGTGTGTAACAATTGAGATGTATTCCCCACCATACGTGGCATATATGGTCACACAAGCAAACACACATGGCAGTACTGTGAATCATACACCTGCTATATGATAATATGTCTGACAGACATGCAGCTGTACTGGCCGCATTATGTGTACCAACACTACCTTCGGCAATTGTGCTGCTATATGCACATGGGAGGACGTAAGTGTTACAGGTGTCAAGTGATGTACAGTCAGTAACACCCTGACCGCTGTGTAGGTTGTATGTCTTCACCTTCAAGTAACAGTAACATAGCGTACTGTTTGCACATGTAATGGTAGGATGGCTTGTGACACACCTGTGAGCTGTCTTCAGCAAACATCCATCTGCAAAGGTGGACCACCACTTTATGTACACACATCCATCCATACCTGATGTACATCCTACCATACTGTCAGTATTTCACCATATACAGGTGTCAATGATGGGGCTGCATTGCAATTGCATGTTGTAGTTAGACTCAGATGAACGACATACATCAGCTACTGTACATGCATGGTAGCTGCATGCACACCACTACATGTACATGTGTGTTGGTCCTACATTCCTGTCATGTAGCCATGTTTGTATGCATTGCAATTGGTGGACATGTGTGATGACATACATGACACATGGACTGTTGTATGATATGTTGGTTGTCATGGGTAACTAGTACAGAGAGAATGTTACCTCAGTCAACATTGCTAGCTTATGTACTGTTAGTATTCAACAGCCATGGACCTACCTTTCATGAGCATGAGTGTGATTGCTGTAGCCACCTGTCTGCACAGAGGACAGCAAAAGCTATGCTATGTACATATGTGTTGTGTGTGTGTGGGCCATGTACATATACACTGCGATTACATGTATGTCATATCCAAACATGAGTGTTTTTTGGTGTACAGCGACAGTCATCTGTTATGGCTGTGTAAGACCCAGGGCCCCTGTTATGTGTAGAGCTGACCTGGTTATGAACAGTGGTATCATTGCATTGCATACCACATGATGGAACCCTGTCAGTACATGTGTAGCCTGCACAGTTGTTGTAGACCTATGTACAGTCCACTGGTCATGAGTAACATGTTGTTGTAGTAATGTATGGATGTGTGTTGCTGGTCCAAGGACATGGTGATGTCTGAGGGCTACATAGTAGAATGTGGCATTTACCACTGTGATCTGCACCTGAGACATCTGTGATGGCTCTTGAGTGTGTACTGGTCAGTACATGTGAGTGGCCTTCATGTACGTGAGGACAGTAACACCTGGAGTGGACCGTCACGGTCTTATGGCCCACATGTCTGTATCTGAGGTATACAGTGGTAGTGCTATTGTGCACAACTGTGCCATATGCCAGTTGTTCCTCATTGCAGAGATGTCTGTATTCCCCATTGTTGGATCTGGATTGTCAGCTGTGATTACAAACGCTACACAGCTAGCACTGACGACCAGTTTCAGATATATGTAGTGCAGCGTTCATGCTAACAATGTTCACTATCGACACACTGTGCCCTTCCGTGTTTAGAATCCATGTGCATACAAGACAGCCCTTCGCTACTACTGTGTGTGAGCATGCCCAGTACGCCGTTGTGTAGATGGACACACAGTACATTCCAAACTGTGCCCTTCCGTGTTTAGAATTCATGTGCATACAAGACAGCCCTTCACTACTACTAAGTGTGTGAGCATGCCCAGTACGCCGTTGTGTAGATGGACACACAGTACATTCCAAACAGATATGTGCTACTAAGTGTGTGAACATGCCCAGTGACACCTTGTGTCAGTTATGTGCCTCTGTGTATGGGCATGACCATTGAAATCCTGTAGAGTGATAGTGGTCATCCAGGCAACAGATGTCCATACCCCACATCAGGATGGATTCCTACACTGAACACACTGATTGACTGTCTTGAAGGGTGTACTGTCTGTGGCGGTTTCTCGTATCTATGTAGTGTTGTAATAGTTCTCCATAGATAGGCAGTTGTCCCGCTCACACCACTGCCATGTATTTGTCTACATCTAACTTGGGGCAGTAATATGCTTTTAGACTGCTCACTCTCCATACATTCCCTATCGGCGTCTTTGCCTTTGCTGATGATGTCATCCACCTAGAAGTATGCCTCTGGGAGTGCTGTGTTCTAGTAATCTCGGTAGTGCGTTCTGTAACTGCGTAATGCTGTAGTGTGATAAGGTAGTTAGGTGTATGCTCGACTCCCAGCCCTGCCAAGGGTGTGTGTGTGTGTGTGTGTGTGTGTGTGTGTGTGTGTGTGTGTGTGTGTGTGTGTGTGTGTTTCCAGCTGCCTGGGGACAGAGTAATGCTTTTAGATGGCTCACTCTCCATACATTCCCCATCGGCGTCTTTGCCTTTGCTGATGATGTCATCCACCTAGAAGTATGCCTCTGGGAGTGCTGTGTTCCAGTAATCTTGGTAGCGCATTCTGTAACTGCGTAATGCTGTAGTGTGATAAGGTAGTTAGGTGTATGTTCGACTCCCAGCCCTGCCAAGTGTGTGTGTGTGTGTGTGTGTGTGTGTGTGTGTGTGTTTCCAGCTGCCTGGGGACAGAGTAGTGCTTTTAGACGGCTCACTCTCCATACTTTCCCTATCGGCATCTTTGCCTTTGCTGATGATGTCATCCACCTAGAAGTATGCCTCTGGGAGTGCTGTGTTCCAGTAATCTTGGTAGCGCATTCTGTAACTGCATAATGCTGTAGTGTGATAAGGTAGTTAGGTGTATGGTCGACTCCCAGCCCTGCCAAGTGTGTGTGTGTGTGTGTGTGTGTGTGTGTGTTTCCAGCTGCCTGGGGACAGAGTAGTGCTTTTAGACGGCTCACTCTCCATACATTCCCTATCGGCGTCTTTGCCTTTGCTGATGATGTCATCCACCTAGAAGTATGCCTCTGGGAGTGCGGTGATGCTGAAACTCGGTAGCGCATTCTGTTACTGCGTAATGCTGTAGTGTGGTAGACTAGACAGGTAGGTGCTCAATTCCAAGGCATGGCAGGTGTGTGTGTTTGGCAGTTATACCCTATGTGTTGGTACCTGTGGGTGGCTAGCTGCGGGATGTGTTCAGTGTGTTTTGTTGCTGACCTATATAGTGTCACAGCCAACATATTCTGCCAAGACACTGGGTTGTCACCACATACATTCGCCAATAGGTCTGGTGAGTAAATGTCAGCAGCCCTACTCTTACCCTTAATACAGTCTGACCCATGTGATGCAACAGAACACACATGCCTTGATAGTAACAACACTACATGATGCAGGTGGCACATGTAGTTTCCTTTTCATGCCTGTCTAATGCTTTGCTAAAATGTGGTCTGCTGTTGTGATATAAATGCAATATCTACATATGTGTGTACATGTATATGTGTGTATGTATGTCTATGTATATATGTATACAAATAATATATATGATATATGTAGATATAGAGAGATAGGCATAGATATAAACATATATGTCTGGGGACATCAGCACTATTGAATGTTTGTGCCGGATGATCTGTATGTGATAACCTGGGATGTATGTATATCTGCCATGGCGTAGTGGTAATGCACATCGTCTGTTGTGTGCAGGGTCCCGGGTTGTAGTCATGTAGACACCGGTTATTTTGTTGCTGGGAAGGCCATGGGACATTGAATATGGTGATAGTAAGGCACCTGTTACCAGTTGTGTACGGATCTGAGCGACACTAAGCAGTGATTATTAATTTTAAGGTTCGGTATGGGTCATATAACTATTCATTAAAAGACTATACTATGCAGATGAGGTTGACAATAGTGTATCCCATTTATCCCCAGGGTGTGATGCAGATACCTGGAGTGTATGTGTGTAGTTAGCTGGGTGCAGGGCTGGAATATAGTTGACAGCATGGGAGGGGGGTCAGGCATACTGTACGTACATTGCAGAACTGTGCCTCAGGATTACTCCTGCCTTAGCACGCCTAAGCTAGGTGTGTGTCTATACCTGCCTGGTGACATTGGGAGGGACAACAGCAGTGGTGGGTAGTCAGGGTGTACAGGCTGCACAAACAGGTGATGATCAGCACAATCAGCAGATGACATGGCCAGCCCGCATCTGAACAATATGGTAATGTGAGCAAGCAGCATACACACAGGGGTCTTCCGCACTCTACACCACCGGTGTATACCTGCGGGGACATTTCACGACACAGTCCAACCAAATGAGAAGGGCTGCAGCAGGCAACATAGACCAACATGTGCAGGAGGCTGAGGGCAGTGAGGATGTGTATTCTGCTGAACAACCTTTACTGGGGTGACATAAGACATTATAGACCCAGTGTGACTTACCAGGGGCTACATGAGCTGGGGATGGTGGAGTACTATGGGGTGGACAGAGACCTCCTACAGCAGCTTGTTGACCTGTGCCTGCCACACCTGACACATCAAACAGGCCGAGGGAAACCCATCACAGTGGATAACACGGTATGTGTTGGCCTAGGTATACTAGCCACAGGTACCTCACACAGCACAACTGGGGATATCATGGGGATCTCACAGGCATCTGCATCTGGAGTATTGCACCAGTTCACAGACGCCATGTCAAAACATGCTAGTGAGCACGTACATGTCCTCAACACATGTGATTAGTAGACCAGCAATATGCATCTCTTCAACCACATGGATGACTACCCTGGGGTACTGGGTGCTATAGCCTGCACACACATACACATCAAAGCACCACCCGGTGAGTGGGGTAGGGCCTACAGTCACTGCAGGGGCATACCCTCCAACAGCTAGGCCATATGCGATGGCCAGGGCATTAGATTGAATATGTGTGCTGTCTGCCCTGGAAGCTATGATGATTCCGATATATGGCTTCTGACACAGCTGTACCACACCTTTGCCAATATGGACATCCCCTACAGTGTCCTAGTGGGGGATGCTGGGTAACCACTGGTGTCGCGGCTGATGACACCCATCAGCAATGCACACACACCTGAACACTCACACCATAATGCGGCGGATTCACATGCAAGACATATAATTGAGCATGTGTTTGGGATGCTCAGTTCACAGTTCTGGTATCCGGACACATCTGGTGGAGCCCTGCAGTATTCACTGGCTACATGCACACAATTTGTTATGGCATTTGCTATGCTACACAATCTGATCCTGCAGTAACAGTTGCAGCAGGAACAGCATGGGGCAAGGCCACATGGCCCAACACCACTGCCAAGGCCTGTACAGGCACAGTGTGACTTGGCAAAGGAACTACCTTAGCAGGGCCCAGTCAGCAAAAGGCCGTGCACAGTATGACCTGCCCTTGGCGAAGAGGCAACACAAGGCATATGCACTGACACAGTAGGTACCCACGGATTTCCCCTCTCTGACCCGCACACAGTACAATCGATGCCAAACATGACACTACCTGTGCTCGGTCATGTATAGGAGGTGCACTGTGTGCATCTGACATAGGCAACCCTCCAGCGCCGTCCTCAGGTCCAGAACACCCCCAGGGTACATCTATCGACCTAAAAATTGGAAGTTGTATTAGAATGTGTATTTACCCATTGCTATGGTATGTATGTGAGACTTTGGTGGCTGACTGTTAGGGCAGCAGACAGTACACGTCCATAGTGGCACCATGACATCTGTAGCACATACGGGGGTCACAATGGTAGCCAGTAGTACACAGGGTGCCCTAACCCACTGCAGATTATGGGCTGAACATCATGTGTGTCTGTACAGCCCACACACGTTCCATGCAGCTGGACAGGTGTGGACCAATACAGACAAATGATATACAATGGCCTATGGATATGCCCAATGAATGACCCCAAACCCCAAAGACACACACAGACTACAGCAGGCCAGGCAGTTTGATGTAGGTTGTGAAAGCTAGGATATCCAACACCACTGTGCTGGTATTTAACGCTGGGATCTGACGTACACTGGTATCCCTCCAACCAGCAATTTAGGTAGGTCCACACACTGACATGGAGTACCTGGCATACCAGTACAGTAGCAGCAGATGTGTACAACTGTCAGCTGTGCCCCCCATCCAACCTACACATGTGAGAGTCATGTGCGCCACCCACGGTGCTGTGTAGGACTGTGGATGCGGTTGGATGTCCCCCCATGCTATGCAGACATGTAGCAACTGTCAATGCCACATGACCATTAGCTACCCTGCAGACACAGCATGACACCTGCCTGTGTAGAACAGAGGGGTCAGCAACACAGTACTGACTATCTGGACATGTGACACATGCGATACAGTTGTCCATACTTGGCATGCTCACACACATGACGGTATGACGATAATGTCGGTCGACAACATGCATAGCAGTCATACTGGGCATGCTCACACACTGAAACACAGGACGGCCAGGCATGCATACACCAGTGGTCCAGAGATATCTGCCAGTACATTGCTATACTGTTGGATGACTGCACTGTATGGTGTGTGTGTGGTCTATTGTCTGTACATATGCCATGGTCTATTGTTAATTCACATGAGCTATGTACGCAGGGTACTGCTACCAACACGTGAATAGGGCGGTTCTTTATTTGCGGACAGACCGATGCCTTTGGATACGGACTGGGTAAGGCACATTCCAGCAGGTGGGAGCAGTTGTGCATGGGTTTGCACAGTGTTAAGCACTGCTGACCTCTGGTTACAGCACCTTTTACCTGTTTAGACTCCACATTTCTTTGACAGTGCACTACTGGCATACTGGTAGACAAACACGCTTACAGCTGCTCGCTCACCAACATTTCTGCTGACATTTGTCACTCACGCTGGGTGTGTGCGATCCCTTGTGATGCGTATTACATCAGACTACATGACTACAGTATCGGGTATGTCTAACCATTTGGCGACGGCAGGCGTTCGACTGTATGGACTCGGCGGCCTGTCCAGTGACGTAATCATATTATATGCGTGTTCCTCATATGATCTGCTCCCATCTGCCTGATACATGGGAACCGATACTCTGCAATGTTGACATGTGAATATGATTTTGTTAACGCAGCTGTCTGGCGAGTCATGCTACTGCATACCTACTGTACATTTTCCACCTTTCAGATTGCACGACGGGAGACTGTAGGAGTAACACCTTTCCCACTTTGCATGGGACAGTCCCTCATTAGGTATATGTCATGTGACGATACTCTAGCCATTGCAACTGTCCTGATTAGGGGACATTCTCATATTCTACTTGTCTGTAGTGGTTGCTTGTTACAGGTCTTGTATACCTGACACGTCGATATGTTATATGTAGTAGCATAAGCAACTTTGCTGCTGCTAGACTACGCTTTGATTTGTGCTGATATGTATATTTCTGTACTATGCATGGCTGTAGATATGTTCTGCCCTGGTACGTCTGACATTTCTACAGAGCAGGTCCCACTTTGGACATTCAGAATGGTGGCGGCCCTATAGATCCTAAATGTAGAGCTATGACATGTGTCAAGGCAACACATACCCACAGCCAGTAGTAAACTGACTACTTCCATGGTTTGCATACGTTAAGGTTATTCTTGTAGCATTATAATTGCTAATACTGTTTCCTATTACATGTAGCTATTTCTGATACAACACATTAATTTCTGACACCACTACACACAATATATGGCCTCCTTTCCCGAACTCACAGGCCATGTGCCATAACATTCATTTTGCAGGACACAACTGCCCAGACGGGTGTGTCCCTCAAAGGCGTATGGGTGTGGAACCTCATCTATTATGCTATCATCTACCTAAGGTGGTCAGCAAATTATGCACTTTCCATCACTAGCAGACCTCACATACCAATGGGGGAGAATGAACACTGTATCAGGAACACTGCATAACACCTTGTGGGACACATTTAGATGATTGGTTCTATTAACCAGACACATTGACAGTCACAGAGCATATGTATTCATTCACATTTGTCGAGGTACATGCTGTTTATGACTCATACATGTTGTCATCTGTCATTACCTGTATTCCGCCACCTGTCCACCTAATATCACTAGTTCTGGAAGTGTTTAGTTGGACTTTGTTAAATTCTGATTCATAACTATGGATGTCCATGCTAATCGGGTACATGGCACTGATTTGGTCTCTATGTATTCCCCTGATGGTTTACAGACTATCTGGTAGATGTGCTCTTCAGGTTTGGGATGTATAGGCGTCTGCTGTACCCACATAGGAATATTAACGACTTCCACTGGGCGGGCCTACTACATCTCTGCCAACCAGCACCTGCACACTTAAGCCGATTATTTCATAACATGGAATCTAGATATATTATTAATTTTAACAAACATGGAATCTAGATATATTATTAATTTTAACATCCTCTATCCTAATGGTATGAATTTGGAAATATGATTAACATTTTTGAGTGACACTGGGAATTTTTGTGTCATTTAATATTTAATGTATAAGTATTTAATATGTAACAAACAGAGTCAAAAATGTTCAGTAGAAGTTTTGTATTGGTGGCTTTAAGGTTTTGTATTTGTGGCTTTAAATTTTTTAAATTTTGTTAATTGATTTCAATTAATGTAATTAGAAGGTGGTTCATATAGACTTGTTTCTGAGCATGTGAACTATTCCATTGAAAGCAAAGGCCGAGGTACCAGAATCAGAATTAAATCTTTTATTCTCAGTCTGAGCTGTTATTTCTGTGGCTGTGGAGTTTGGTGTTTTTTGACCCATTATTGCATACCCATGGTCCACCTACCTGGCACCCCTCTACAGTACTCATGACAAATACTTACTGTGAGCGCAGCTGGGGTATGAGCACACCCCTACACATTGCCCACTCTCCCCATCTCGGGACACATGTCATACGTTTTGTCAACCCATGTATTATCACACTTGCACAACCTACTGTTCCATGTACATCTACATCCTGCTTGCATCGATGACAACAGGTTGACACATAAACTGAATTTTTGGGGTCCCGCAAGAGACACCATTATCCATGTTTAAAGTGTAGACCTTGCAGATCTCTCCCACTGCTACTTTCCTGCTGGTGATTTGGACAGCAGCAGTGTATTAATCTTTATTGCCAGTCTGTATGTCTGACCGGCCTAGCTGGGCGGTGTGGGGGGTACAAAGTTTATCTACTGGACCTCCCAGTCACATATGCCCGGGCTGTATATATGTTACCCCTAATTGCTGTAAAGTAACCTAGTTATGTACATGTGTATATCTACAATGACATATATATTTGTTTTGTGTGTATGTGTATATATCAATACCTGTTGTTTGTGTATATATATCTATCTATATATATATATGTAGTTTATCTTTGTGTGTGTGTGTGTGTATATATATATATATATATATATATATATATATATATATATATATATATATATATATATATATATCTGTATAAATATATTTGTGTATATAAATATATATATATATATATATATATATATATATATATATATATATATATATACGTTCTTATCTATATATATATCTGTGTGTCCGTTAACCTATACATTCTCAGACATAGACACTTACACATGCGCATTGGGTTTTATCTCTGCTTCAACAGCATACTATTGCCTTAGTCATTATGACACCGACACTTCACTCCGGTGAACTTGTGATCAGTATACTGCACGTTATACAGAGGACAGATGTCGCACGTTTTTCATGTCTGGGGTGCCGCTGATAAGTGTGATGTGATACAGTGTCATTCGACCTATTACTCGTATGCACAGCCTGTTATTCCTGCTACTGTGTTTGTTTGTTTCTGTGCACATTCATATTATTAATGTTAATAGAATGAGTGTTTGTGTTACTGAGATTGTACTTCAACATATTGATGTCGGCATGTAGTTGTGTCTTTCTGCTTTTCCCAGTTTGGGGTTGTCACAGAAGAACTCTGTTCCGCTCATATGTGGCGTATAGGTCTTACGTGCTGGGCTGCCAGCCCTGACGCACAACGTCTGACAATGATACCCCCATTCACACATGTCTCCACGCAGACGACGCTCTATCTGGGAATCGCACCTACGTACTAGCTGACCTCCACGGGCTGCTCCATTGCAACCGGCTCAACATATATAAAAGTTACAGCTGTACAAGACAACATACATTTGCTATGCTACAAGCTGTGTACACCCGCGCAGGTGCACTTGCATCTACTTATTCTGAGTTACATATTTTTAATGCCACTTCTTTGGGATTACATATTCCTTACTCCTTATGAAAGTACCACTTTGATTGATGGAATCCGGTTAACGGCCCCATGCGAGACACGCAGTCACCTTTACATGTATAAACGTTGGCTTTACAGCACAGAGGCATTCATTACACAATAAATTAATATGTGCTATAGTCGTACTTGAACCAGGAATGCCTTTACGTTAGGCAGATGCTCTAACCACTACACTATTGTTGTTCTGCCTCATTTATATGTATACCCATGGTTCATAGCTACTCTGACATATGCCTCACCGCTTCCCTTACACAGCAGGCATCCATTCTCCTGCTGGGAAAACCGCAGTACTACACTTCCGACATTCCCTGTTTCCTACTGCTCTGGACCCGTGCTGCATGTCTACTCACTCCAAGGATATTCATAACTCCTATGCTTATAGTCCTCGCACATACGTGTGTTTGATTCTCAGGGTATTCATGTGCTGGTCCGGGTTTAGGCTTGTCCGACTGGTGACTAGTACTGCCCTGTCACTGTTCAAATATCAGATGTAGCACATGGACAGAGTTAGTCCAGATTTTAACATTGTACCTGTGTTTACAGATGCAGGTGTTTGGGCACCTCTTACCACATTATTAGGTCGACGCTACATAATGTAGGGCGGGGAGTGGTTCCACTACATAATGCAGGTTGGGTGGGGGGGGGGTCCATGTGTTTCCCTTCACATTTGACTATTTCATTCATTTATAGATACAATGAATATTATTCTGGACATCAGTTATAAATTCATTACAGGTATGCAATAGTCCTGTCAACAAATGTGAGGGTTGGTGTACATATGTGTACAGACCTCTGTGATACTCAGGGACTAGTTTCTACGGTGACAGGGATAAGGCTATGACAAATCAGGGATAATCACGGACACTTCTACCATATTAGTACTATTAACTTGGAACGTGTTGACAGATTCGTATTACTACTAATTTTCTGCAGTTAAATGCATCTATTCCTCTTCATTGTTGTAATTAGTCATTCTCATTCAACACCTTTCCTCCAAAGGTCACTGGCTTTGTGAGTGATTAAGAGGCTGGCCAGTTATTGTGTGAATACTCTGACCATTGGTAGGGTTGACACATTGTCATATGTACAGGTTGGGATATATTCTAGGGACACCAGATTGTTTAGGCCAACACATACCCACGGTCAGTGCAGGTTTAGAACATTCATTCATTTCCTAGCTGTGAGCCTATACCTTTAGCACTTTAGTTGTTAGTCTGTTTCTTGTACGAATTACGTATTTTCTATCCTGACATGACCGCTTTAGGCAACTGTTACATGCAGTATGGTACATAGTTATTTCCTACAGTCACAGGACATTTGGCATTGTATCATTGTTGGTCAGGACACACCTACCCACACAGTGACTGTCCCTCACACAGTGGATCAGGGGGTATCCTGTTTACGTCAGTGCCTTCATCACCATATTTCCATGTGCCACTATGCGAATGTGTACAATATATTCTCTTGATTATTCATGTCGGGACATGTGCGTCACGGGCAGGTGTTTGATCCTGGGTAGTAGGTTCTGCATGACCATCTAGGGCTGGACAGTCTCGTGCACCACTACTGCACATTCCAACTTGTGTCCAGATGTCTACAGGACTGGACGTCATGTCTTGATACCCATTCTAATGTTTACACAGGTTACTTATCCCATGAGGGATATCCAAAAATTTAACAAGACCAATACCGACCATTCTTTTGGCTTAATGAAAATGTGCTGGGGTTTTACATGCAAGGGATACATAGTTTGCAATCCTGAAACTGCCTAGGGTGACACTGCCTACTACATATGAGTAGTGGTCACTATGTGTAGATGTGGCTGCGCCAAGCTAGTAGGCCAAGTATGGCTGGATTTGGTGGATGGTCAGGTAAGGGGGCGGGTTACGTGCTGTGGAGGGGATGATGGGTATTCCATTATGCATCCAGGTGTGTTGCATTTGATTTGGCCGGTTCCATCAGGACCAATCTGTGGGTATGTGCCGGTGACATTTCTGTACATTTGTATCGCACATTTTAATATTCATATGTTTGTGGGATTGTGTTCTACAGTATGGCCTGTCAGGTTGTATTGCAGATGTGTATACATGTTCTTTGTGTTTCTTTCTGATTCACTCGCTGCTCCCTCATAAACCTCCAGTTCACCTATTCTGCATACGACACAGTCTTGCCTTTGAGGATTATACCATTACCCATCCCCCCCACACACATATTCCTGACACTCCATCCATCACTGCCTTGGTTGATGGCCCCCTGACACGGTCAAGGTAAGACATTGCATACATTACATATGTCAGGTACCTGTATGGTTGTGTGGACTACCCTGGCATGTTTCACCTTCCACATGCTATACATCACGCACATAATTACACGCCCATACTTAACTTCCATGACATGTTTGGTACACCCAGGTAATACCCGTTCAACTGTGACATATCCTGACAAGTACGGCTTGGACCGCATATGTGCGGATTTTGGCCGACTGTTCTGATCATTGGTAGGATGCCAGCTTTTCCTATGTCCAGGATGGGATATATTCCGGACACATATCCGATTGTACTGGACAACACGTACCCACAGCCAACGCTATGGATAATACTGTTCCTTTAAGCTTACATGTTGCCTTATTGTTGTAGCAGTTTATATGCTCCTTCTGTTTTGTTTTCATGCTTATTCTATTTCCTGTCACATATGGTGTGTTAAATACGGACATACCTATTGTATGTGACTATTACATGTGTTGTGGGATATAATTCTGTCATACGGCTGCTAGATATTTACATTTATCGTGGTTTTGTTATGGACACATCTGCCCAGCTGTGTACTCTCCCTCACAATGTGGGTCAGCTGGTGACCCTGACCATTGGGCTGGACATACCTATTGGCGGCGCGCTAACATGATGCGTTTCACTTCCACTTGGTATAACTATCTACACTGCGTTGGACTACAGGCACACGGTTTTCAATGTCATTTGTTCGTGGGATAGGGACCCGTTATTCCCTACCGTGCATTTGTGTTTGCTTCTTCATTTTGTGTTCGCAGGAATTGTCTTGCATGCTTTGCATACATTTCAGTATCCACGGACACTGACAGATGTGATTACTATTGCTTGTAAATTGTTACATGCAAGCATTTTAGGTTGCACGTCGGCAGCTGACATTTCCACGCCTCCGTGCGGCACTTCAACACGCCCTATGCACTCGCGCTTGTTTCCTATGCATGTGGCTGTGGCAGCAGCGCGCCTTCATTAATATGCATTTGGAGCAACTGCGCCATCTTCACGCCACACGGTCGGCGCAAGCCTAACACCAGCCTTGCGCCGAGCTTCATCAATCCCAGGGATTGTTTAAGAATAAACATGTTATATGACAATGATTTAATATGTAGAGAAATTTTAACCGGTTTATAGAGAATTAAAGGTAAGTTAGTGTAATACAAACAGGAATTGCCATATGATATGAGAGGAAAAGCAGGCTTGTTTATATTTACAAAGAAAGCCAGGGATGTGAAAATGACAGAAGTAAGGAAGTGAGTGAAGGAGGAAGAGGTGTAATGTTTGACTAGGTACTTTTTCACATTTAAGTATACAGTTTATCCTGCTGTTGAGCAAGAACAGAGCCAACTTTTGGCTAGAATGTCTTTCAGAATGGTTTTGAAGGCTGGGAGGTAGGGTATTGGGTGGCACAGTAGTGCAGCGATTAACATTGTCGCCTCACAGCAAGAGGTTCTCCGGTTCGATTCTCAGCTGGGGTGCCTTCTGTGTGGAGTTTACATGTTCTCCCTGCATTCGCGTGGGTTTCCTCCGGGTACTCTGGTTTCCTTCCACATTCTAAAGACATGCATCTGGAGCATTTCTCCCTGGGCTTCCACTGAAAACAGGCAATGTGGAACCTAGTCGGACTTTCCCGGTCAACAAATGTTAAATAAAAAAAATAAATAAAAGTATTGACATGATGGATACAGGTAAATAATTCCAGGCCTTAGCATCGTAGAATAGGTATAGAAAATGCCCAGCAGATCTAGTAGGTTTGTGGACAGACAGGAGTTTTGGTCATTGGATCATAATGACCAAGTGGGAACACAATTGTGTAAAATGGTATTTAGTGCTGGATAAACAGATGGATGCTGGAAAATTTTATAGGTGATAAGAAGCTATGTATATGTTAGTTGATGGGGTAGTTCTAACCAATTTAGACTTTTTAGTGCTATTCAGTTGTGGGTTCTGAAAGGGGTATTTGCTGCAAATTTAACAGCTTTGTTATAAGATTGTTCAAGTTTTAATTTTTGTGATGACTGCAGGTTAGTAAGAATGGCAGCACCATAAAGAAGTGTGTGGAGGAAAGTAATGGCAAGTGTAGCTTTAGTTCATAGGTAGGTACTAGGCTATCAACCCTTGGGCCTATACAAGCCTAGCAAAAAAGTCGCCACCTAGGAAAATTATTTCCCTGTGCCCCTGTCGAGCAGAGCCACAGAGATGATCCCCGGGGTGAATTTCCTATTTCCCATCCAATCATCAAGATTTTTCTTGAAGAGTGCTAATGAGGAGCTTTGTTTGATATAGATAGGTAGTTTGTTCCAGAGTTTGGGAAGTCTCTGGGACAGGAATCTATCCCTCCAGCATGTTCTGTTTATTGTGGTGACAAGGTTTAGGTCCCTAGAGCATGTAGCTTGGAGGGATTGGGATTTCTTTAACTGGAGCATGTCTAACAGCTCTGGTTTTGACATAGCTTTGTATGTTAGGCAGAGATTGCCTCTGAGTAGGCGATATGTGACAGAGTAAAGCTGGAGTTTTTGAGACGGTCTGCATAGAGCATGTGTTTGAGGCTGGTAATCCTCTTTGTGAGGTATTTCTGCAGCCTTTCCAGTTGTTGTAGATGTCTTCT
The DNA here is from genome assembly GCF_019279795.1 of Protopterus annectens. NCBI lineage: Eukaryota > Metazoa > Chordata > Ceratodontiformes > Protopteridae > Protopterus > Protopterus annectens. The sequence continues at coordinate 741,352,456 of NC_056745.1, read as the reverse complement.
GAGGTACATACCAAAAGGGGCATTGTACTCTATAATGGGTCTAATGAGTGATGAGTAGAGGGAAACAATGACCTCTTTTTTCCTGTATGAGAAACCTTTTGTGATGAGGTGTGCCATGTAGAAGGATTTCCTGACTACTGTGGTGATGTGATTATCAAAGGAAAGACTACTGTCCACCTTTGTCCCTAGGTCTTCTATCACACTTTCGGTTTTAAGAAGACTACCAACTATGTGGTAGCTCATGGTACAGAGTTTTTACCAAAGGGGATGACAATGCACTTTTTGGCATTGAGCTTGAGGCCATAGCTTTGACACCAGGCATATGTTTCAGTGAGACCCTTTTGTAGGATGTCCACATCATTAGGAGTTTCAGTTATGGCTCCTAGTTTGCAGTCATCTGCAAACTTTGTTATCCAAAGACCTTCTGTGTTAACCTGTACTTCAGAAAAGTAGATACCAAACAGGAGAGGACCCAGGACTGAACCCTGTGGTACTCCACTTGTCACTGGTCTGAAGTCAGATTTGGAGTCTGCTACTTTCACAGTGTCGGTTCTGTCAGTCAGCCAGTTGGCAACCTATCTTGTGACCTAGAGATTTATACCTAGTTTAGTGAGTTTATCTATAGTTCCAGAGTGGGGGGTGGTGTCAAAAGTCTTGGCGAGATCTAGATAGGCTGTGTGAACCTACTTACCCTTGTCTACAGCTTTGGTGACTGCTTCAAAGAAGTCAATCAGGTTTAGGAGACATGATTTGCCTTTTACAAACCCGAACTGGGTGGGGTCCAGAGTTTGGAGATTACCAATGACTTTATTTATAAGTTCCATGATGATATGTTCCATAGTCTTACAGACCAGGCTCATTAGGCTAATGGGGCTGTAGTTCCTGGGGTCTGTGGTGGTTCCCCCTTTGTGGAGTGGGATAACCGTCGCTGTGCACCATTCAGTGGGCATAAAGCCTGAGGTGAGGCTATGACTGAATATGGTGGTTAGCTGGGGTGCCAGTTCATTCTGTAGTTCATGTAGAACGCAGCCTGGGATGTTGTCAGGTCCCATGGATGCTGTGTTCTTTGCTTTGGAGAGTGTGGTTTTTCATAGATTCATAGGTTGGTACTAAGCTATCAGCCCTAGGGCCTACACAAGCCTAGCCATAAAAATTCCCTGGCTATTTCTTCCCACAGTATTTACTTCCCTGGACACCTGTGTAGCAGGGAACTTTGCATTCTTCCGGTATAGAGCTGGGCCCTTTAGGAGTTGGGGGGGGGTCTAAAGTTAGCACTGAACCTATCTGCCAGGATGTTGGCAATATCAGTTGGTTCTGTATATTTAGTGCAATTGTACTGTAACCCAGAGCAGATCTGAGTGTTGCAATTGAAATTGACATAGCTATAGAATGCTTGGTGGTTGTCTTTAGAATCAGTGACAATTTTATTTTCATAACTAGCTTTGAAGGATTTTATGAGGGATCTCAGCCTTTTACTGAGGCTGACCAGGGAGTTCTTCCAGTCATGAGATTTTACTCTTTTTTGTAACACTTTATTTCTTCTGTTGTAGAGTTTCTTTATGCCAGGGGACCACCAGATTGACTTCCTTTTTTTGGAGGATAGCATCTTGGTTCTGTTAAGGATAGCATGATCCATGCACTCATGTAAGTGCTTATAAAGTGCATTTGTGTAGGATTCAGCAGTCGTACCTCTATTGTCCATCTGCATGGGTGTCATGAAGTTTGCCACTTATGTTTTAAGAAGCGTGAAGTTGGCTTTGGAGAAATTTTTTATAGTGGTTTCCCTAATGGGGGTGGGAGCAGGATGTGGACGTCTAGGCTGATTATCTTGTGATCGGATCTGACCAACAAGGAATTGACCTCTGGTGTGGAACACCAGTCACCCATATTGATAATGATCAGGTCTAAGATATTGCTGCCCCTGGTGGGGGTGTGGATAAGTTGATCTAAGACTTTGGAATTTATGAATTCCAGAAAACATTGAGCAAAAGAGTCGGTACATGAGTAGTTTTCCCAGTTAATGGTGGGGTAGTTGAAATCACCCATTATTAGGGTGTTTCGTTGTACCCTAATATTTTTCAGTCCATCAATAAATGAGGAGTGGAAATCGTGGGGCATGGTGGGGGATCTGTAGCAAGTTACAATTTGGATTGCGGTCTTGCCCAGAGTTAGTTGCACTTGGATAATCTAGGATGTATTATGCTGTGCAGCTAGCCTGGATGTGTGAACATCCTTAATGAATATGGACATGCCTCCACCTTTAGTGTTTCAGTCCAGGTTAAGTGGCTGAAAGGTGTGGTATGAATTATAGCCTGGTAATGCAGGGGTGCTCTCTGGAGCCTTGAACCAGGTTTCTGTCACTGCACAGATGTCAATGTTCTCCATTTTAAGGAGTGCCTCGAGTGAATGCATTTTGAGGTTTAGACTTTTAGCATTGAGTAGCATTACTCTCAGATTTTGCGTGCTAGTACCTGTTACGTGGTGAATTTGTCATTTGAACCTTGCCTAAAAAAGGCACTATAGGGGTGGCAAGAGCCTTAGCCAGTATCCAGAATCCCAAGTGCGACAGGTGCAGGTCATCTCTGGCAAAGCATCGTGGTCTGTTGATCATGTCATCCCAGGCAAACAGATACTGGATCCCCTTAGAATGACACCAGAAGCTTAGCCAATTGTTAAAGTCAATCATTTTGTCCTTGTACTGTGGTATCATTCTGGGTGATGGCAGGATGCTACTCAGGGCTAGGGTCATACCTGCCTGGGCTACAAGATCAGAGAGCTCCTCCATGTCTCTTTTCATGTAGTCCAGGGCGGTACATCTCAGGTCATTCACACCACCATGGACAATGACAGAGTCATATTTGTACTTGTTGTGGAGTGACCTGAGTGTGTGCGTTATGTGGCGGATCCTGGCATTCGGCAGGCAGCTGACAGTAACTTTCTCCTTGTTTAGTCTGGTGAGTGGAACATCAATGTGCCTGACTATAGACTCATCTTTGCTGAGAACGTTTTTGGCTTTGTAAAGCATTCCTAGTTTTTGATAAGTTTTTCTTATGTAATTTTGTATCTGCAGGTTGAATTTAAGGTTATCATCCACTATCATCATTAATTTGCTATGAGAAGTGACTTCATGAGAGAGGGATTTGGGGAAAAAAATAAGCAGCAGTTTAGCTTTTTTACAATTAAGTATGAATTACAAGTTACAAAGCCATGTTCAGTGACAGTTAAAGCTTCCTGAGTAATTTTTTGGAGGTGTGGCATGTTGTCAGATGTGCAAACAAGTGTGGAGTCATCTACGTACTGTATTAAGGAGGCCTGTTGTTTAGATGTATGGATGGTGTTGGTGAGAATGTTAAAGAGGAGAGGGGACCAAGGACAGAGCCTTGTGGTACACTGGTTTTGACTGGGAGGTATGGAGAGAGGTTGGGGTGCCATTTTACTGACTGATACCCATTGGATAGGTAGCTTTTGAAACACAGAACAGTTAGATCAGAGAGACCTAATGAGGACATTTGAAGTAGAAGTTTGCTGTGATAAACTGTGTCAAAGGCATTAGACAGGTCTAGAAATAAGGATGAGACTAATTTGTCATTATCTCTAACTTATTGCCAGTATCTATATAGGTTACAAAGTTAGAAGGTGTTTGAATGGAGAGATGATAAAATCAACAAAAGGAGAGAAGTATTGCTGGAATTGAATTCATCCTCAATTCTTGGTGAGTACCTTTATGAGGTAGACCCTGTATTTCACAAAATCTCATCAAGACAACACTGATATATACACTGTATTTTATATAGCATATATCATGGACAGAAGTAGGTTAAAATAAAGAGGATAGCTGGGGTGCACAAGTCCCAGGATAAAAAATAGTGCCCAATCTTGGTACCAGGACTGGAAAAAATGACAGTGTAGAATCCTCAAGACATGCAAATATTCCTACAATGGGGCTTGGCCAGGCCCAGGGGAAGGACCCCCCCTGCTGTAGAAGGAAGTAGCAGTCCATAAAAATCACAAAAACTGATAGGTAAAAAGAGAGCTATACAGATGATAGAGTGGACTACTGAGGATAAGAAAGAAATTATGCATTATTACTATTATGCAAAAGTCCAGAATTTCCAGAAAAAAAGCTATACAAAAAGATCAATAGAGAAGTTAGAGGAAAGAAAAAATACTTTCATAAGAAAAACTGTCAGAAGCTTCAAATAAAAAAAGTGTTCATTAATAAAACAAATCCATGAAAAACACTATATAGACCAAGAAATCTTGTGCTGTTTGGAAAAAGAAGCGACTGAGGAAGTGCAAAAATTTAAAGAACAAAATTTAGAGATGTTTGAAGGGTATAAAAAAGAAATATGGACATGGGAAAGAAAGAGAGATCTGATATGGTACAATAATTATGCAAAGGAGAAAACCAAATTAATCAGCATAAAAAAGGAACCCCAAAGATATTTGAAGAGAAATATAGGAAAAGTCATCCAGATATGGAAAACTTCACAATAAAATAAATAAGATCGCAAAGAGGGAATGTAGAACAGAAGATTAGTCAAGTAGAAATTAAAAAAAACAGGAAGTGAAGTTATGGAATATTTGCGAAGTGAAGGATTCAGTGTAGAAAATCCAACATAGGTCATATCACAACATGATGGAACAACTAGTCCCCAAAGTAAGGAGAAACAAGAGGAGCAGGAGACATCTGAAGAAGAAATATGTCATGGGAAAGAAAAGGAGATTTAATATGGTGCAACAATATTTATGCAAAGGAGAAAACAAAACTAATCACTGCAAAATTAGCAGCACCACAGGCTAATCACCCTAGACATCCATATCCCACCCCCACCCCCCATTAAGGAAAGCACCATCAAAAACTACTCCAAAGCCAACTTCATGCTTCTTAAGACAGAAGTGACAAACTTTACGACACCTATGCAGACGGAAAATAGAGGTACGACTGCTGAATCTTACAAAATGCACTGTATAAGCACATACACGAGTACATGGATCGTGCCCATACCTCTCAACCTGGAAACATCAAAAATCTGGACAAGGCCCATGACAAATAGATACAAATCAGTATGCTAATTAATGTAAATTAATGTAAAATCTGTATACATAATTAAGTAACCCCATCCACTCCGATGGAATTGTGGGACACACACTTTCAAATGCAAAGTGAAAAACAGATAACCAAAATATTGCACCAGAGTCCCTCTGCAGCCATTCCAACGTCCCATTACCTGGCTATTTTGCCCCATTTTCCATAAACACTAATGTGGCATACTGCTTTACTTCTACAATGATTATTTTGATTTTATTTTTACATTTTATAACACAATGCACAGACACTAATAGATATCTGCTAAATAAAGCAATACTGTCTCACAATGAAAATAGACTTGGCATTAAAACTTGTCTGCCCTAGAAACTCACATTCATTGAAACAGCACTGAAACCCACACCACATCCAAAGAAAATGCATCTGGCCAGTGGTAGATAAAGATTACCTTTGGGCTGTTTTCAAGCCATAGATCCCTGGCTTGCACACAAAACACGAAACATACATGCGTTCTTTGATACACCTTCCTGTCTTTATAAAATTATATTCCCTGTATAATACAGCACACATGTTAAATTTAAGTTAGAGCGCATTTTAAAATTTATTGTTTGAACATTTTTCCAGTAGGCAGTGAAACAAAATGCATGAATCAATAATAACAAAACTGCCTAATTCAGAACATTTCCATCATAAAAGTCTACTTCCACACACACACACACACACACACACACTATACATATATATATATATATATATATATATATATATATATATATATATAAATAAATATAATGACACGACACACACAGCAGGCTCCTCTTCAGCATCTCATCTGTTAATATGCATATGCAGGTATATTTCCACTTATATATTTACTTACTTGGTAATAAAGTGAATCTCAGTACGCTGAGGTGTCTGATTTCCAGGGAGGCTCAGAAGAAAGCCAAACTAGTAACTAGGCGACAATGACTGTTACAGCATGAATACTGGTGGTTGTGTGTTAGCTGAATCTAGGCCTATTACTCAGATACTATTCAGAAGCTGCCATAAAAGTTGATTAACTCAATATTGTATTTAATGAACTTAATCACCTCATCTACTACTGGTAATAAGCCCAAAGTGGGACATTTCTTCCTAACAAATCTTGATGTTTTACAAGACAGAAGGCAACCCTTCACTGCAAAGAACTCAAATTCTCTTATCGATAGAATTAGAAATACTAACATAATGCAAAACTTTAATTTTATTAAAGTGTTTCAGTTACACTGCCATATGTATCTGCAACTTTTACTTTTAAATTATTTTTAGTAAAATTTTACTTCCTTTGGTATGCTCCTGCTGAAAAATAGGACAGGTAATAATGCTATCACTACCTCATACTCCTGCAGCAGGCCTCATGACTTTACACACTGCTGTCACTGCAACTCATTTTAAAGATTCTGAAGTTGCTTAAACACAACAATCCTTAGCATGCTGTTACATTTACATTTTTATTCTTAATAAAAAAACAACACCCCTCCATTACTCTAGATTTATATCTCACATTACAACCACCAATTTGTGAGATGACCGGAGAAATGCTTGAAGGCAAAGGAAAATTAGAGTCGAGTGACAACTATGCACACTGACAGAACATAAAGAGGCAGGAAGGGTACCACTGACTACACAGAGTAATGTACACAAGGTACTTGGAGTTCAGTCACTATTACTAAGGTTCCATCCACATATTAAAAGATCCAAATGTCTCTCAAGAACCGGAACAAGGGCTGTAAACAGCACAGGAAGGAACCTTACACCCCATAGTGCTAGACAGGCCAGTGGAGTTGTACAATGCAAGAAAGTATAGCCTGGGTTGCACAGTTACACACACACACACACACACACACACACACACACACACACACACACACACACACACACACACACACACACACACACACGCACACACACGCACACACACACACACACACACACACACACACACACACACACACACACACACACACCTCTTCTAATAATGTATTTCTCAAAATAAATAAATGTTCTGAACCTCCTACTTCATCAGCCAGAATCCGTTCGTTTCACCCACTCACAAGTGCAGCCAAATCTAACCCGCTTCACTCGCAAATAAAAGAGGAAGGCCTTTCCATTTGAATAAGAATGAGTGGATGCCAGAATCCGCATAAAACTGTGTTTCCCGCTCGCAGAAATGTGTAAATCATTCAAAGTGAGCCAGCTGGAAATGTGTGCACTGAGCTCATTTCCAACATGCTGGTATCCCTGATGGAGCTGACATCATCACGCGCATGATGATGTCAGCTCAAAAAGGGAAAATAAATAAAAACATAAAAAAATGCTGGGAAAATGTCGGAAATGAAGGGGTGCCACTCAGGAATCATTGCACCCCGTTATTTGAACCCCAAAATTCAGTAAAAAATGAGGAATTCAGTATGGTTTGGAGGTATGATCATGCCATCCCCAACAGAACCAAGATGCTATCCTCCAAAACAAGGAAGCCAATCTGGTGGTCCCCTGCCATAAACAAACTCTACAACAGAAGGAAGAAGCTGTTGCAAAAAAAGAGTAAAATCCTAAGATTGGAGGAACTCCCTGGTCAGCCTCAGCAAGAAGCTGAGATCCCTCATAAAATCCTCCAAAGCTAATTATAAAAATCAAATTGCCACTGATTCCAAAGACAACCACAAAGCATTCTACAGCTATGTCAAGAATCTCAATGGCAATACTCAGATCTGCTCTGAGCTACAGCACAATGGCACTAAATATACAGAACCAACTGATATTGCCAACATCCTGGCAGATAGGTTCAGTGCTAACTTTACCCCCCTCTCACCCTCCAAAGGGCCCATCTTAATACCAGAAGAATGCAAAACCCCTGTAATCATGGATGAACAAGTAAAGACTGCACTCTCCAAAGCCAAGAACACAGCATCCATGGGACGAGACAATATCCCAGGCTGCATATTGCACGAACTACAGAATGAACTGGCAACCCACCTAAGTACCATGTTCCATCATAGCCTCACCTCAGGCTATGTGCCTACTGAATGGTGCACAGCGATTGTTATCCCACTCCACAAAGGGGGTGCAACCATGGACCCTGAAAACTACCACCCCATTAGCCTGATGAGCCTGGTTTGCAAGGCCATGGAGCGGATCATCTTGGAGCTTATAAATAAAGACATAGGTAATCTCCAAACCTTGGACCCCACTCAGTTTTGGTTTGTAAATGGTAGATCATGTCTATTAAACCTGATTGACATCTTTGAAGCAGTCACCAGAGCCATAGACGAGGGCAAGGTAGTGCACACAGACTATCTTGACCTCGCCAAGGCTTTCAATACCATCCCCCACTATAGAATTATAGATAAACTCACTAAACTGAGCATAAATCCCTATGTCATGAGATGGGTTGCCAACAGGCTCACTTCAGAACCCACACAGTAAAATTAGCCGACTCCAAGTCCGACTTCAGGCCAGTGATGAGTGTAGTACCATAGGGTTCGGTCCTGGGTCCTCTCCTGTTCAGCATCTACTTCTCTGAAGTGCAGGCCAACACAGAAGGTCTTTGGCTAACAAAGATCACAGATGACTGCAAACTGGGAGCCATAATAGAATCACCTAATTATGTAGACATTCTGCAATAGGGCCTCACAGAAACAAATGCTTGGTGTCAAAGTCATGGCCTCAAGCTCAATGCCAAGAAGTGCATTGTCATCCCCTTTGGGAAAAACTTGGTACCCATGAACTACCACATAAGTGGTAGCTCACTAAACACTGAAAGTGTGATAAAAGACCTCGGGACACAGGTGGACAGTAGTCTCTCCTTTGATAACCAGATCACCACAGTAGTCAGGAAATCCTTCTACGTGGCACACCTCATCACAAAAGGGTTCTCCTCTAGAAAAAAAGAGGTCATTGTTCCTCTCTACTCATCCCTCATCAGACCCCATTATAGAGTACAATGCCCCATTTGGCATGTATTTCACAAGACACCTACAAAAATTGGAAAGGCCACAGAAATACCTCACTAAGAGGATTACCGGCCTCAAACAGATGCCATATGCAGACCGTCTCAAAAAACTCCAGGTCTACTCCATCACATCTCACCTACTCAGAGGCAGTCTCTGTCTGACATACAAAGCTATGTCAAACCTAGACCTGTTGGACATGCTACACTTAAAGAATTCCCAGTCTCTCCATACCACATGCTTCAGGGACCTAAAACTTGTCACCACAATAAACAGAACATGATGGAGGGATAGATTCCTGTCCCAGAGACTTCCCATACTCTCTAACAAACTACCCATTCATGTCAAGCAAAGCTCCTCATTGGCCATCTTTAAGAAAAATCTTGATGACTGGATGGGAAATAAAAAATTCACCCCGGGGATCACATCTGCGGCACTGCTCGACAAGGACACAGGAGAATAATTTTCTTGGGTGGTGAAAGCCAGGGAGCCTTTTTGGCTAGGCTTATATAGGCACCAGGGCTGATAGCCTAGTACCTGCCTATGAACCTATGAACCAAAGATATTTGAAGAGAAATACAGGCAAAGACATCTAGATATGGAAAATTTTTCAATTCAAAAAATAAGAAAACAGAGAGGAAAAGTAGAAAAGAGGATTAGTAATGGAGAAGTTAAAGAAACAGAAACTGAGGTAATAGATTACCTGCAAAGTGAAGAATTTAATGTAGAAAATTTAACTCTGATAACAACACAACAGGAGAGAGCAATTGACACCCAAATTAAGGAGAAACCAGTGGAGCAGTAAACACCTAATCAGTTGACATGTGGAGATACTTTGGGGCCTCCCACAGGAAACCAGTGCAAGGTTCAGTTGGAGTTATACAGCTAGGAAAGAACAGGAAACTGTGGCAACACTGACACAGTCAATGCCATAGAGTGATAGGGCAATGAGTTCCCATATAAAAGAGCAATGGAAGACACAGGGTGAAACTGAAGAGAAAGTGGCAAAAGAAGAAGCTCTGGAACTTTCTATAGAATGCCCACAGGAAATTGCAAACAAATAATGTGCCCTCAGTTTAGAAGAAAATTGATAAACAAGCTAAGATCAATGAAAGAAATAGACTGCAGAATTTCAATAAAACCCCAAAAGTTAGAAGTCTGATAAAACAAATGAACACAGTAATTAGGATTGTCCATAGAGACTTATGCAATATAGCATAAGTAAATAGGATACATTACTGTACAGTCAGATTAATGGGTCTATATTAAAATAGCAAAACCTCACTTATGCGAATGCCTAAACACCGACACATAAATAGCAAACCGCGAAAACACAGAACGTTCTGAAGTGAGAAATTTGAAATATCGAATTGTCATAGTTGGCCTTTATCCGGTATAGCTCCCTAACGTAAATGTGCAATAGTTACGGACCTTAGGGTTAGGGTGCGGGTTAAGGTAAGTGCATACATAGTAATACATGCAACCTTTACTTTAGGGTTAGAAGTAGGGTTTTGTTAAGTGTATGTATGTGGATTATTAATTTTGTTTGGGTATAGCTCCTTAACGTATGTGTGCAATAGTTATGGACCTTAGGGTTAGGGTGCGGGTTAAGGTAAGTGCATACATAGTAATACATGCAACCTTTACTTTAGGGTTAGAAGTAGGGTTTTGTTAAGTGTATGTATGTGGATTATTAATTTTGTTTGGGTATAGCTCCTTAACGTATGTGTGCAATAGTTACGGACCTTAGGGTTAGGGTGCGGGTTAAGGTAAGTGCATACATAGTAATACATGCAACCTTTACTTTAGGGTTAGAAGTAGGGTTATGTTAAGTGTATGTATAGTAATATAGTTGTGTAGCTGAATGTATACGTAAATATACTTTTCCCATAGTTGGGTGTTGTTTGTTTATAGTTAGATACATTTGTGTGTAGTGAATGTTTGATTAGGATATGGGATATATGGGTGGGGTGTAGATATGGGGAAGTGTGGATTATTTATTTTGTTTGGGTAGGTAGTACGTAATGGGCGGTGCAGTTGGCCAACTATGGCAATTCGATATTTTGAATTTCATGCTACAGGGCGTTCAGTGTTTTCGCGGTTTGCTATTTATGTGTCAGTGTTTAGGTATTCGCGTAAGTGAGGTTTCGGTATTTTAATAGACCCAAATTAATAACAGATAAAGTCCTATCACAAGAACACAGGGTAGTAAGGGAAATGATGAGGAGAAATCGAATGACATCATGGAAGTATCAAATAGAGAAAACTATAAAGCAATTAAGACAAGAAGTGTCACTGTTAGAAGAGTATAAAAGGAAGAATGGATCAACAAAAATACTTAGAAAGATAGACTTGATAAAAGCAATGCACAGTATTATAATGGATCAAGATTTATCATGTACTCTCACAAATAATAAACTAAAATGTCATCACAGGCAGAAAAACCTAGAAGGTACATGAACACATTTAAAGGAAAAGTAGAAAATAAGCAATTTATTGATGACCCATGATGTTTTAAAGAGAATTGGGAAATAAGGAAAAAGGAATTGAAAGACTACCAAAAAAAGAAGAAATAAATACATTTTGGTGAAGCATTTATGAAGATCCTGTGGAACACAACAAAGATGCCAAATGGATAGAAGAAGTAAAAGAAAGAATAAGAAGTTAAGTTGGATTACATGCAAAGTGAAGGATTTAATGTTGAACTGATGTAAAATAAGGTAAAGTCCCAAGACTGGAAAAACTCTCTCATCAGCCTCAACAAAAAGATGAGATCCCTCATCAAATCCTCTAAAGCTAGCTATGAAAACAGGATTGCAGCAGATAGTAAAGACAACTACAAGGCCTTCTATAGTTATGTAAAGAATCTCCATGGCAATACCCAGATTTGCTCTGAGCTACTGCACAATGGTACCTCCTATACTGACCCAACAGATATTGCCAATATACTGGCCGACAGATTCAGTGCCAACTTTACCCCTCTCTCCCCCGAAAGGACCAATCACAACACTAGTAGATTGCCAGGCATTCAGTATTACTGTTGCACAGGTTAAAACAACACTGTCCAAGGCCAAAAATACAGCTTTTATGGGACCTGACAATATCCCTGGCTGTGTTCTACATGAACTACAGAATGAACCGGCACCTTACCTGTGTGCCCTGTTCAACCACAGCCTCACCAGAGGCTTTCTCCCTACCAAATGGTGCACTGCTGTAGTCATCCCTCTCCACAAAGGAGGAGTGATTACAGACCCTGCAAACTATCGCCCCATTAGTCTGACAATTCTGATATGCAAAGTTATGGAAAGCATCATCATGGACCTAATAAACAAGGATATAGGGAATTTTCAAACTCTGGATCCCACACAGTTTGGTTTTGTGAAAGGTAGCTCATGCCTGCTCAACCTGGTCGACTTCTTTGAGTCAGTCACAAGAGCTGTGGATGAAGGCAAGGTCGTTCATACAGCCTATCTTGATCTGGCCAAGGTCTTTGATACCATTCCCCACTCAGGAATCATAGAAAAATTCACTAAGCTGGACATCAACCCGTATATCACCAGATGGGTTGCAAACTGGTTCACAGATAGAACCCACAGTGTGAAAGTAGCTGACTCCAAGTCAGATTGCCAACCAGTCACAAGTGGAGTCCCACAGGATTCAGTCCTGGGTCGTCTCCTGTTTGGTATCTACTTCTCTGAAGTCCAGGCCAACACAAATGGACTCTGGCTGAGAAAGTTCACAGACAATTGCAAGTTGGGACCTATTATTAACTCCCCAAGTGATGTTGACATTCTACAGAAAGGCCTCGCTGAGACCAATGACTGGTGCCAAAACCATGGCCTTAAGCTCAATGCCAAAAAAATGTGTCACCATCCCCTTTGGGAAAAACCTGGTTCTCATGAATTACCACATCGATGGTAGCCCACTGAACACAGAAGGCATTATAAGAGATCTGGGAACACAGGTTGACAGCAACCTCTCTTTTGACCACCACATTGTCACTGTGGTCAGAAAGTCCTTCTATGTGGCGCATCTCATTACTAAGGGTTTTGCATTCAGGAAGAAAGAGGTCATTGTCTCCCTCTATTCTTCCCTCATTAGGCCAATCATCAAATACAATGCCCCATTTGGCATGTACCTCATTAGACACCTGCAACAACTGAAGAGGCTGCCCAAGTACCTCACAAAGAGGACCCTAGGCCTTAAACACTTGTCCCATATGGACAGACACAAAAAACTCCAACTAGTCTCTGTCTCATATCATCTACTTAAAGGTGATCTCTACTTGACTTAAAAAGCTGTGTCTGACCCAGCTCTGTTAGAAATGCTACATCTGATGAAATCCAAATCCTTCTGCACCACAGACTCCAGAGACCTCAAACTCATTATCACAATCCACAGAACATGCTGGAGGGACAAGTTCATAACCCAGAGACTGCCCATGCTATGGAATAGACTTCCCATATATGTCTAACAGAGCAGCTCACTGGCCCTCTTCAAGAGAAATCTTGATGAGTGGATGGGAAATAGAAAATTCACCCCAGGGATCACTCCAGTGGCTCTACTCAACAGAGGCACTGGGATTTAAGGTCGGGTGGCACAATGCCAGGGTAGTCCTATGGGCTAGGCTTGTAAAGGCTTCAGTGCCATTAGCCTAGTACACACCTATGAAACTATAAGTTCAAAATATGAAATGAGATGAAGTAACAACCAGATCGATTGAAATAATGTTAAAAATTAAAGCCTTTAACTGGAAAATCCCAGGCCCAGATGTAGTACCTAACTTTTGGTTAAAAGTATTAACATCTTTGCATGAAGATTTAGCCATGAGTAAGAACTATTTATATGCACACCCTGAACAGACACCAGCCTAGTTAAAAACAGGAATAAGAATGCTCCTACTTAAGACAGAACCTGCAAGCTAACCGAAAATTATAGACCAATAACTTGCCTTTCGACGACGTATAAACTATACACTGGAATTGATGCTGACAGAGTTCATAGTCATTTAGAAGAAAACTCAATTATGGCAATAGAACAAAGGGGTAATAAAAGAAAGTCATATGAAATAAAGGATCATTTGTTGTTAAGTAAAGTCTTAGTGGAGAACTGTAAAAAGGTGAAGAATTTAAGTATGGCATGGACAGAGTACATAAAAGTATTTGGCAGTATCTCACATTCATGGATAAAGGAGTGCTTAAAAATGTATAAGATACATCCTACACTGATACACTACATCACAGTGACCATAAAACAGTGACAAACCACTTTGCAGTTAAGCCGTAAGGACAAATTATTATATCAGGGATAAAAATTCCAGCGGGGGATATTCCAGGGTGACTGTCACCGTGCTCTTTTGCCTTGCCCATAACACATTAAGCTGTCAGCTTAACAGACTAGGTCATGGCTATAGTTTGGTTCCCAGAAAGCAACAAAGTGTAAAGATTTCTCATCTTCTCTTTGTCGATGATTTTAAACTGTATAGCTCATCAGATGAAGGATCTGAAAGCACAACTACAAGTAGTCAAAACTTTTTTCAGATGATATAAGAATGTCATTTGGTCTTGATAAATGTGCAAAAGCAACTTTAAAACAGAAAAACTGCAGCACCAAGAAAACATCATTTGGGGACAACAATGTGATATAAAATGACCCAAGCAAGAGGGACTGTATAAATTTCTAGGAATTGATGAAGGATCACCAATAAAACATGAGCAAATTTGATTAAAACTCAGTAAGGAATATTTTAGAAGACTTAAATTAATCCTGAAAACAGTGTTGATGTCTAGGAGCAAAGGTCAAGCTATAAACCAGTTTGCTCTTCCTGTCCTAACTCACAGTTTTGGTGTGACTGACTGGTCCCAAAAGGTACTGGATAGATTATACAGGAAATCAAGAAGGATGTTTCATGCTCATCAAATGATTTATAAAAATCAGTGCATACCAAGATTATATATTCCCCGTTCCGAAGGAGGTAAGGACCTCCTTGAAATTGGTTGCATGTATACATCTGCAGTCATGGGACTGCATACATATCTGCTGATCTCACAAGCCCCAAACATAATGAAAGTTTAGAAACATGAGGAGAATAAATCTAAGATCCCTTCTTAGCCTAGCAGAAACATAGTGGTGTCAAACAGGAATGGAAATCAAACCAGAAGTAGATAAAAATCAGGCAGCAACTGAATGTGCCAAAAAACAAAAAGTATATAAGGTGAAGGATCAGATGAGAGGGCAAAAAATGTGGAAAATGCATAAATATAGTTGCAAGTATAGAAAACTCCTGGAACAACCTCATGTTGATCAGGATCAAATGGTTAATGTAGGTCGAAGTCAAATCAAAAAATGAAAGGTTAATATTGGCAGCCCAAGACAGTGGATTACATACATGTTGGTTTACAAAGTCCATTGAACATGTGCGAGAAATAGACAAATGTAGGTTTTGTAAAACAGAATTGGAAACATTTGCACACCTTGTTGCTGGTTGTGACATATGAATGGCAGAAGGACTGTATACTGAAAGACAATAATGTGGCAAGACTGTTGCACTGGGGATTGTGCAAACATTATAATATTGAAGTAGCTGAAAAACACTGGAAACATGAGCCACAAAGCATCATAGAAAATGATGAAGTCTACATTACATGGGATCACCCATTACCAATTGCTCAAAACATAGATGCGAGAAAAACAGCTATAGTTGTCCATGAAAAGAAGTTAAAAGTAGCATTGATCATTGAAATCACTACACCCAGTGACTACATTGTCTTGTGTACAGAGAGACACAATGTCATAAAATATTAGGATTTGCAGGCAGAAATGAGAGCAATGTGAAAGAAAGATACCCAGACAGTTCTAATAGTAGTAGGAGCAACAGTTCTCGTAAAATCAGTCTACAATCTTATTTAGGTATGTTACTGATACATATAACTCTGTACCAACTGCAGAAGGAGTCATTACTGGGCACATTGCAGGTGCTGTGAAGAGGACTTCTGGCTGACATCAAAGACTGAAACAATACTAATTTCATTAACTTTAATCATGCTTTGACCTAGGAATGGGTTCCATTCCCATCATGGTATTAGAAACCCAAAAGATTTGAAGAAATTAAAAAGTTAGAAGTACAGTGTTAGTATTAGTAGTACAGTGTTAGCATTTAGCACAGATCTTTGGTATACTTCTCCAAGTGATGAGATAATACAAAAAGTACATCAGCTTATATAATTTAAAAATTATTACTTTATTACTTTAAAAAAAATAGCAGTATAATTTCATTTATCCTAAATTAACAGTTTCCAGCAGTAGTGATTCAGACAGTATAACAGGAACTGTAAATACTACAACAGAAGTATACTTGTGTGTGTGTGTGTGTGTGTGTGTGTGTGTGTGTGTGTGTGTGTGTGTGTGTGTGTGTGTCTGTGTGTGTGTGTGAATATGTATCCATGTACATACTGCACCATATTACAGTGGGTTTCACCCACAAAGTGTATGATTTGGAAATGTAGGATTGATACTCCTTTAAGGGAAACTCAAAGAATTACTGTCTGTTAATGCAGTAAAAGATATATATATAACAGAATTTGGACTACTCCAATCAGAAGTCAAGGAGATCCAGAGGAATCTGAATGACTGGAGAGAGAACTGGAGCTCTAGGACATTAGCTCTGGAGGAGGGACATTTTGCCAAGTACTGAATATCAGTGAAAGACCAGATGCCTTATTGCCTGGGAGTGATCCATAATCACGGGATTTATAGTGGTTTTATTTTTTATTTGGTACTTTTGTTGCTAAAGGTGCTGTTTAAACATTTTCTGTTTAGGTCAAGGACACTGCTTTGGTTTGGTGAAACTGGTCTTTTGCCTTAAGCTCTATAACATAAATTTGTTTTTAAAACCTAATTTAGGTGTCACCTGCTTAATTTACTACATCAGTGGATGCAGTTGGCAAAAAGCTTTAGCTTAAACTTTTTTTTCCCATGAACTCCAGCTTAACCTCTCTCTGCCAAGTGAGTGGAATTCCCCAATAGCAAATTCTTTTTTTTTTTTTGAGTTAATCTATGGTGCAGAAATAAGTCTCTTTACAATGTTAAATGCTAAGTCCATCTACCTCCTTAACTCAATAAACTCTGTGAAACTTCAACAAGACATCTTTTTATTTTTCCTGCAGGGAGGACATCAGAAAGAGACTCTCCTAGATTTGCTAGCTAAAGTGATTTTATTTAGTTTAATCCTTTATACACTGTTTCTTGTTAGTCCTGTCACACTCCAGGTCACAGGTAGGATCCCAGATCTGAATCAAACTTTCTGAAGTATAGAGCCCTTTCTGATAATTCATGTCTTTAAAATATGGATTTCTGTTTTTATTCTTATTTTTTTGTGAACTTTCTTTGAATACTTTGAAATAATTATAGATTGGTTTTATTGTAAGAATAAAACAAACAATTGTACTCCAATAAAAGGTCTGATACAAGAGACATGCATGCCAGTCATCACAGTAGGTGACCTAGATACAGCAGTCCTAAAAATCAGACCCTTTATAATAAATGCCTTAGACTTGACCTTACTGAAATTAGTTCTAAAGGTAAAACTGTTGGTAATAAAAACTCCTAGTAGTGCCAACCATGAGTGCAAATGAATATTGGACATTAAAGGACATAGGCACCTTAACACATGACTTAGTACTTACTGTGGCTAAGATTGTGATGTTTCTTCTTGAGAGAAAAATGTAATGTACTGAAGTAACCCTTCAAAGTAGCTATGCCATACTCTGTGGTTGGAATGGCATCAATTTTTAAACCAACAGCATACTCTGAAATCCTACAATTACTGATAAGAGGTAGGGAAGAAAAGGCAGTGTTAAATAGAACAAAGACCCTGGACTGAGCCTGATGTGACTGTGAACCAGTCAGAGGTGTGACCCTCAATAATGATCCTTTGTTTGACCAGTCAACAAATTACAAATCTGTCTTACTGTGTGCCTAAACTCAATAGCTTCAGAATAACTGTACCATATGGAACATTGTCAAAAGCCTTTGATAGGTCAAGGAAGAGTACTGTAAGTTTGAGGTCCTGGATAAGTACAAAAATGACACCCATTACCTAGATAGAGATCCAAAATAAGTATTGGAAGGTACTACACCCAGTAGCTGTGATACTTCATCTAACTCATGACAAGATAATTGGAAAGAACTTCCCTCATTTTTACAGAGTTGTGGAAACAGTGTAGTACAGGTAGGAAGTTTGATAAAACCATGCCCTCATACCTCTCAATGTATTTTCTCAAGAATTCTGGGCATAGCCATAAATAATGAAGAAACAATGGCCCAGATTCAAGAACAATTTTTAATTGTTAAAAAGAAATGAGACCAATAGGTTTTGCATCAACATGTACTTTCTGAACAATAGCAAATACAAAACAATAATGTCTGGCAATATTGACTAACTGTAATCCTCAATGGTGTACCAGTAAATTAAAAAATTATGAGCGATGAGGGAAAAATATGAGGCAAATTCTGGGTGCAAAATCAGGGAAATTTGAGAGGTATGTATACCCTCAATATTAAGGGTCGACACATAGGGCAAACATCTCATATGCATTACTTTGCTATCCCTTGAATTAGAAGAGGAGGAGGAAATGCTCAAAGCTGTGAACACTAGTAAGTTTAGGTTTTGTAAGAACTCATGAATAGCACTAGAAAGACTTAGGGTAACTAATATATGTCTATATTATAACATCGAAGCTCTTTAACATCGAATGTTATAATATCGAACCCCAAACACCAAAATCTGAAAACATCGAACAGTCAGAATAGCAAATTTTTTCCCAGGGAAAAAATTCTCTATTCCGAGAAACATACACACAACACAAACACACACAAGAAACAGCAATCCACACACATACACTTAAAATCCTACACCTAAACTTAAACTAAACTTTACATACACTACTAGCTATCCACTTACCTTAACCCAACCCTAACCCTAAGGTCCGTCACTATCGCACACTCACCTCACCTACGCCCTAACCCTAACTCACCTAACCCAACCCCTAACCCTAACCTACACACAATCGCACACTTACCTGACCCACGCCCTAACCCTAACGTCCACACAACCGCACAATTACCTGACCCGCTCCCTAACCCTAACTCACCTAACCCACCCCCTAACCCTAACCTACACAGAATCGCACACTTACCAGAACCCAATCCATAATGTTCCAACATATTGAATGCTGAAAACAGCGAAGCACAGCAATGGCCCACCAAATTCTTTCCCTGGGAAATAATTTGGTGTCCTGCACCTTTGCTGTTTTCAGCGTTCGACATTACGGGTTCGATGGTATAACATTCAATGTTTATAAAATTCAATGTTATAATATAGACCCACTAATATATGGGTGATCATACAAGAAAAGGAACACCCTACAAGCCCTCCTGAAACTAGGTAGCTCTACAGGAAGAAAATAACGCCAGGCTGGGACTAAAGATTCCAGGCTGAAAATATAAGCAACACCTTAGAAAAAGATATTCCTACCAGGTTTCCTTTGAACACTGAAAAGCTCCCAATGAGGATCTTTGATAGAGAGAAGCTTCAAGAGAAAGAGAAAGGCCATAAGGGGGTAATACATGTTGCACAATTAAGATAGGACAATCATAAAGAAAACAGAGGGTGGGGGTATTTAACATCAGGCTTCAGGCAGAAGACCCTGAGAGAGAATTTTAAAGATAATTGAATAACTGATTGCCATACTGAGCACATTGAGTACTGAGGTGTACTACCTTTCCTGGTGGAAGAGTAGAACACTGAACCCCTCATTCTCATGCTAGCAGGGGAAGAGTCAGAACTAATAACTCCAAAAGACCTAATTGAACTGATAAAAGGTAAAAACACTGGTGATGCCAAAGTAAAATCACCAAGACCTTTATTTAGAATACAAAATGTAAAAACTCCACTGACTAAGTGCTTTCACCCTAGTAGGGCATCTTCAGAGTCAGTTTTCCATGTTTAATCACAGTCATTAAGTACACCTTTCAATTAACAATATAATCAAAAATAATTGAATGCAATAAATCCATCTTCTCAAGCCTTCAAGATTTAACTCTTACATTGTCAATTGAATTGCTTTATGTACCCTTCGAACTCTAACCTTCCTCATACAGCATTTCAATCCAAGCCCATACACGTATATTTACACTTTCATATTTTTATATTTTGTGCATTTTTTTTGTTAGGTTTTATAGGCTACAATGGAACAGCTTATGATTCAATACCTGGAACTCTCTAGACAAATCATTACTTTATTGCATGCCAACAAAAGTAATGATAAAAATGATAGTTTAACAGATACGCAGGTTGACTTTTTACTATGCACACTCCACCAGGGACTTCTACAGGGAGACAGCTCAATGTTAATGCACCAAGAGCAGAAAGGAACAATATTCCAAGGGTGGACAACAATAGTTTGAATTCTAACAGAATGAGAGGGGTAGATGATAGTAGTTTACCAGGAAGATCAACTTTTGACATAGAGAATTTTCTAGTACCCCCTGTGTTAGGTGACACGTCATCCAGGCCTCAGAACATTGTCCAGTTTAATTACGTCTTTTGGAGTTATCAGTGATGTGTGTTGACACTTGGAGTACCTAAGGTAATTTTCATCTTGTTTAGAAACTACTAGCTCTATATGGACCTTGCTTAGTGCAAATTCAATGCTTCTGATGGATTTTTCCATGAACATTTGGCATTACTAATTGTTATTGAGCTGAGTTGAATGCGGAAAGAGAGGCTATTATGTTCATCTTTTCCTATTGACAAGAACAGTATTGTGAGAAGTATAAGGCGAGCGAATCACTGTTCCTTTGGGTGGAAAACCACGAAACCAAGTGTTCGAGAGGGTGTGTTTGTCCTTGGACTTTGCTTAGTGCAAATTCAATTCTTTTGAGTGATTTTTCCACGGACATTTGGCATTACTAATTGTTATTGAGCTGAGTTGAACGTGGAAAGAGAGGATATTATGTTCATCTTTTCCTATTGACAAGAACAGTATTGTGAGATGCATCAGGCGAGCGAATCACTGTTCCTTTGGGTGGAAAACCATGAAACCAAGTGTTCGAGAGGGTGTGTTTGTCCTTGGTTTGAGCTGAACAGCTACCAAGGTTAACCGACGATTTATCGGCTGAATAGCTCAACTTCTGGTTGGAACTTTTTACTTTTGTTGCCATAGGTTTAATTTTTGACTTTGCCATGAATTATTCGAGCTGAATAGGAGGCGATGAGGTCCCTGATAGAAGAACAGCGTGAGTAAGCCTTTTGATCCAATGGCTAATGGCTGGAGGGAACTTTACACTTGTTTTTTTTTTTAGTGTTACAATGACTGAGGTAACGCAAACAGGTTGGCCTTGATTTTGCTGTTTCTATCGGCTCTTAGGGTTGAAAACTTGTGACTTGGATTTGTTTATTTTTTTATGTGGTTGTGAATGGTCAAGTTACTCGAATTTGGGACCCGTTGCAAGGGAGCTTTGTGATTTAGGAACTATTGGGTCTCATTTGAGTTGACTGGAAGTTTGTGGTGCATATTAACAGTTGGTATGCTTCCTCCCAAAAGGTTTTGAACTGTTTGTGTAGTTCTCTTTGGTGTTTTGGTTCATCGTAAGCAAACATTGTTGCAAAGGATTTATTGGGCTAAACTGGGCTCTTTTGACCGGGAGAGTGTGGTACATCAAAAACATCTAGTACGTTTTGGTCTTTTTTGATACAATTAGGAGCTGGGTCTTTTTTCCTTTGACAAACGCTTGGACAATCGTGCAAAGGAATATGCCTTTATTGGACTACAAGAGGTGATATTCTATTAAGCTTTTCGAACAGTTTGATGTCAAACAGTTATTACAGTCTGTTGTTTGAAGTAGGACATGTTAGCCTTGTGTCCAAACACAAGAATATACGTGTTGTTTAATGGATATTAATAACCTTCAATAACAACTTTCTTGTTTAATTTTTTTGTTCAAATATATTTACATTATTCGTTTTTATATATATATATATATCAATTGTTTTCATTGTTTTTATTATTATATTTAATTAATGAACAGTGGGACAAAGCATTCATATGTTGGTTTAAGAGGCTGTTGATATGAATACCATTTTTTAGTATAACCTTTATCAGAAAGAGCAGAAAGGAACAATATTCCAAGGGTGGACAACAATAGTTTGAATTCTAACATAATGAGAGGGGTAGATGATAGTAGTTTACCAGGAAGATCAACTTTTGATATAGAGAATTTTGTAGTACCCCCTGTGTTAGGTGACACATCTTCCAGGCCTCAGAACATTGACCTGGGGGCACTCAATTTTCAGTTATCCAAATTTGAAAAGTTAGCTAGGAAATACAAATCACTTCAGATGGATAATGTTTTTTTAGAACATTCCATTGAACTAAACCAAGTACCTAGAGGCCTTAGATTATTTAAAATATGCTTGAATTATTTGATAGAATGGAAATGGATTTGATGAGAATAATTATTAGGGCAACACAACTAGGCTTAATAATTTAAAGAGTGAACTACTTATTCTTAAACAGAGTATCATGAATGATTTACTCTTTGAAAGCAATAGAAACAGGTTTGATAGAATCACAACCAACCTCAACAAATTTGTTAAAGTCAGCATGGAGAGGAAAAAAAAAAAGATTTTAAGGGACACCAATGAATACAAAGAAAAAAGAGCTTACCCTTTACCCAATATAAGAGAAAATCTTCTATTGGAAAGGGGTACAAATAGGGACACAACTCATACTGAAATGGGGGTAACTGAAGGGATGCATATGGACATTGAGGAAGAAGAAGTTTTTCTAGAGAATCAACCTCCACTGAGACGTTCAGACAGGTTAAGAAACTGGGGCCACCCACCAGATCATTTAGATCAGAGAATGCCCCAAAGACAGGGGTTCCATTCAGGAAGCAATTGGAGTGGTGGGGGACAGAGGAGGACCAATCTCAACAACAACAATTGGCATCACAGATGAGACAAATACAATTGATGAAGATTCACTACCCTACCCCCAATATTACAGATGGTTTAACTACCCGCACCGACACACCAGTGGGTACTCCTTCTGACTCTTTTGACATCACCTTGACACCATTTTTGGAGAGTAACAGCAATGTGGGCCCCATTATAATTGGGGATAAATCCTTCCATGTTTATAACTATTCGGATTTAGAGATATCTGATAGTCATTTAAGTTTAATGAAAAAGGGTTTTTCATTTGTTCCAAATTTTAAATATCACATTAGTAAATTGCTCATCAATTTGAAGTTGTATACTAGGAAGTTAAACTTAAGGTTGTTTTTTGGTAACAAACATCATACTGATAGAGAGACACAAAGTTTCACACTCAAAAGAAGTAGTGTGTTTATACCCCCATATAACCCTATGATATTGTCTTTCGAACATTTATGTACTACTCAGATCAGGAGACTGATTGACAAAAATTCAACTGTGGATAATAGAAATTTGACATCTGCTGAAGCATTTATCTTAAAAGAATTTTCATCCAGTAGTGTACCAGACAAAGGGGGAGGAGTAGTCATTATGACGGATACTGATTATTCCTGGCATATGCAGAGTATTATACGTGATTCTAACACATACGAATCAGTTTCTAAATTTGATGTCCAGAAGGCATATACAAAGATTGATTGGGAACTTTATGAGATGCTTTGTGAAGGAATAATTGATGCTGATGAGTATAAATATTTGTTAGTGGAACACCCTGTTATGCCTAGTTTATTTGGAATTCCCAAAATTCACAAAGACTTGGTTAATCCACCATTTAGACTGATTGTTGCAGCTAGGGGTTCCAAAACAGAACCATTAGCAGCATTTATAGACATTATGATTAAGAAGATTCTTGACAAACTTCCACACATACTAAAAGATTCATGGCATTGCTTGGATTGCCTTAGGACTTTGTTGGATTTACACATAGGGGAATTTGTGTTTGTAACTGTAAATATTATAAATTTATTCTCAGTGATTCCCCATGATATTGGTTTAGACTGGTTTGGTAGGAGTTTGGATAAACATAGTGATATACACCAGGTCAAGAAAGGCTTATTGGTTGACTTGATGTGGATTGTGTTGGAAAATAACTACATTGGTTTTGAAGGTGAATTTTACAGACAATCTACCGGGGTGGCTATGAGTGCCAAATGTGCACCCATATATGCCAACTTGGTTTTAGCAGAATGGGAGGAACAGTTTGTACTGACATCTGGATATAGATCAAGGATGATTATTTATCTGAGATTTTTGGATGACATCCTGTTCCTCTGGAAAGGTACCGGAAATGAATTAGATGAGTTTATAAGTTATTTGAACAATACTACATCATTTTTGAAATTTACTCACAATGTGGATAGTAGGACCGTTGATTATCTTGATTTATGATTATGTATTAAAGATGGAGAGACAGAATCTAATTTATTTAGGAAGAAAACATACAGTAACTCATTTCTACATTATGATAGTTGCCACCCTTATTATGTCAAGAAGAACGTGGCCAAAGGTCAGATGATTAGGTTGTCATGTATTGTAAGTGAGGACAACAAATTCCAGGAAGAATTGGAGGTTTTGGTGGATCTATTTGTTGAAAGGGGTTACCCCATGGATGTGCTTACCATGCTTCAACAGGATGTCATCAGAAGAAGGGCTATAGATTTTAAACCCATTTTGGATGACATTCAAAGGGATGTTAGTGACAATAACAACATTACTAAACAAAAAACTAAGAATATTCCAACTGGAATGGTCTTACAGCACAATTCTTTGGCTATGGAAGTTAAAAATATTATCCAATGGACATGGAAAAACACACTCCAAGTAGATTTACATGATAAACTAGGTAAATCACACCTCTTTATAAACAGTAGGGGTTTAAATATCAGAGCTTTTGGAAAGAACTCCTATGACCTTTGGTCAAAGACCTGCTAAGATGGCCAAACGTGGTAACTGTAAAGCATGTAAATACATTAATGATGGCCCCTATGTTTTGGTGGGGAATTTTAAGAGGACGTTGAAGATCCCAGGTTATTGTAATTGTAATACCAACATGGTTATATATGTAGCTACTTGTTTATCCTGTCCAGCTTTCTATGTTGGCATGACCACAAGAAAGTTGAGACAAAGAATCTTAGAACACAATAGGGATATTAAAAACAAGAAATCAACTAATTCACTGTATAACCATAAAAAAGACTGCGCTAATTTTAAATTTTTTTTATTTTTCATCATAGACAGGCTATACTCTAAGGATTTTGGGGGAGACTATAAAACCATTCTGGAGGTCAGGGAATGCCTATGGCAGGTACAATCGGATGCCAGTAGTGCTCCTGGCATTAACAACACTCTATCTCTAGCATGTATTCTGAAACATAAGGCGGCTTGTATTTAACATGTTGAACCAACAGAACAATTTTATTTCTTTCATTTTTTCCTTTTCTTTTTTTAGTTAAAAGTACAAGGGCTACACTTATTGATTTTTAATATATTTTATTTTTAATATATTTAATTTTATACATTCTTATATATCGTTAGTTTTTGTACAATATAATTGTGTTTGGCCAAAGCATTTCAGAATATGTTTTTTTATTGTGGGCTTTGTCACAGTATTAATGCTGTATGAGGAAGGTTAGAGTTCGAAGGGTACATAAAGCAATTCAATTGACAATGTAAGGGTTAAATCTTGAAGGTTTGAGAAGATGGATTTGTTGCGTTCAATTATTTTTGATTATATTGTTAATTGAAAGGTGTACTTAATGACTGTGATTAAACATGGAAAACTGACTCTGAAGATGCCCTACTAGGGTGAAAGCGCTTAGTCAGTGGAGTTTTTACATTTTGTATTCTAAATAAAGGTCTTAGTGATTTTACCTTGGCATCACCAGTGTTTTTACCTTTTATCAGTTTGAAGAGTCAGAACTGTCTACCTCACACAAAACTACTAGGGAAGAGGCTTCTTCCTAGCTGATCTTCAAGTTGCTCTGCTAACATTTATAAAGGCTCAGTGGGAGGATGACATCCTCAGTACAGACAGAGAGAGAGAGAGAGAGAGAGAGAGAGAGAGAGAGAGAGAACATAATGAAGGCAGTGAGAGAAGAACCTAGCATGCATACTTTTACTACCTACCCTACTTTGAATTGCAGAATTTTTTACTATATAGAGTGATTAAGGAAAAAAATAAGTACATTAATTACTGGTACCCACATTATTTGTAATGAAACCAGCACATAGTCATGTACTGGGGGACACCTATGTATGGATAATTCAAAGGGCAGGATTTTAGTCAGGTTTTATTGGCTAGACATAATTAAAGATATTGAGCATTTCCCTAACATCACTCTTAACTCTTACAGATCTTTGGGTATAACTTTGTAACTTCATTGTCTCCCTATCTCATCACAAGTAAACATGCTATTCACTAGCTTAACTACTCTTTCTTCTTCTACTTTCTGTCCTCACAAAGCATCAAATTACTCTTACACCCCAAATTCCCTCACCTACCAAAAACCTCCATTTAAACCATTCTCTCCAAAATTACTCACCAAAAATTGCTCCACATCTATTTAGTAGCACATCTACTCTTTACTTTAATTACAGAATGTTAACCTCTCTTCACTACTACCCCAGAGCAAAGCAAACAATAAAGATAAAAAATACCATTATAAAACCACTTATCTCCCTCCAAAAGTCTTCAAGAATGAATCTATGTAGTGGCATGTACCCTAACCCAGGCCCTCCTCCCATCCCTAAAACCTTATCACACACATCTCCCTTTGATTACCTCTAATAACTCAAACAACTATACTTTGCTTCAGTAAATATATATAGCATTTGTAATATAATCACTGAACTGCATGTCTGGATCTCTTATTATACATCACATATTGTTGCTGTTACTGAGACATGGCTGAAACCTCATATAAAAATCTCAGAAATGTTTCCGCAGGATGCATCATTATAGCTGACAGGTTAAAAAAATAAGTTGGAGAGGTAGCTATCCTATACCCTAACACATATGAAGGTTCTTCTCTTATTAAAAACTCTGCCAAAAGTCTGTAATACAGAACTATTTGTCTCCTAAATAAAATTAAATGACAGCAAACTCCTTTGTATAATTGTTCAATATATCTCCCTTGAAACAATACATCCTTGAAGACATCCTTTACTGAAACAGTCATCCTAGGAGATGTCAGCATCAACTGGAATACTTTCACTCCTAACTATCCTTCTAGCATCAACCTTTAGGGCTTCTGACAGCTTATTACTTCTGCTCACTTTAACAGGTCCCTGGATACTAGTCCCATTCTTTACTGGATTCTGATCTCTGATCCTTGCAACTACACTGCATTAGGAGCCCTTCCCGAATCCCTTAGTGATCATTGTTCTACATATGCTATCAAGCATGTTACTCACCATGCCAAACAAGTGTACAAAAATACTCTTTATCTCTCAGAGTTTAACCTTGAATTATTTTCAGCTGCTCTGAAATTATTTAGCTTGACTATTCTAAAAACCTTGCCACTAGACAAGGCAGTAGAAAAGTTTGTTTCAACTATTTAAGTATTGTAAACAGCCTTTCACCACTATGTAGAAAGACAGTAAAATCTACCAAAAAGTAACTTAACCTTGATAAGAAGCAATACTATTCTGATTTGCAAAATAACCATAGATATAACCCCCCCAAAAAAAATTTCTGGTCGCCCATTAAATAAATTTTATACCAGGAACTAACAATGTCCTTTACCTTTGTCTCAGTCACTCCCCATTAGAAACAGCCACCAAGTGTACCTCTTACTTCATTGACAGCATAGCTGCCCTCAACAATTAATTTATTCCGGACTCTTCTAACTCATGTCTACCAACATCTAATCCCCCTATAATCGCACTAAAACCAATTGCCACCTCCTTCATAAAAAAAAAAAATATATGCAAATTTAAACCCTTCTCATCTTCTGCAAAATACTTTCCTGCAGATACCTCACACCTGTTGCTGATTTCATTGCATAATCAGTTACCATCCTTATAAACAAATGAATACAGGAATCTTATATTCCTACCATCTGGAAAAATGCCATGTCATTCCACTCCACAAAGATGGCACTTCAACTGGGATATCTAATTTCAGACCCACTGCCATTTCATCCCTACTCCCCTCAAAAATATTGGAAAATTTGTCCACAAACAATTACTCCAGAATCTCTTAAAGGAACAATTAGTAACCAATATTCAACCCAGACATTTGATCTGACCATAGCACAGCTGCCTCCTGTCTTTTACAGATAAAACCAATAAAACGCTACTCTGTAGAGGTCAGCAACTTTTAATTAAACTAAGGGCTTTTGTTCCTACAAATTCCAGAACTTCATCAGAGTTAAAAAATACGTCAGATCCCTTTCCTTAATTACAAATTCTGGAGCTGAAAACCTGCCATACACCATAAAACATAACACCATGCTTTTAAAATATATTAAGAATACTTTTCATGAATAAAATGTACTAAAAAGAGATTTAATAAAAAACAAAATATTAAATATTAAAACTTCTATTAAATATACGCATTTTATGTGTAGGTATATTCATAATGCAATAGCTTTCTTTTTCAACATATTACCAATGAAAATGATGTCATTAATTCCCAGGGCAGCAGCAGCATTAAGAATAATCTCCCAGTAAAGCTTTTTATTTTAGTACACCTTTTGTGTTTGGAGTTATTCTTTTCATTGAAAAACCTTCCTTGAAATTCCTCCCCTAAAAAGACACCTTTAATTCCCATTCCCCCTGACCTCCCTTACCCTCCTTTTCACTACTCTTATCATCTCTACCCCCAAATTGCTCTACTTCTTACCTCCTCGCATACTTTCCACTTCTTCCTGGTGCTCTCCCAACCTTTATCCCCCAAACTCCCTCTCAATGAACTTCATATTCCTCCTGTGAACTTTCCCAGACTGTGAGTTCCATATCTCAGCCATCTCTTCCTCGATTTTATATATATATATATATATATATATATATATATATATATATATATATAGTAATGTATCCTGTAAATAGTTTGTCAGCTGCTCTAAACAGCTTCTGTTTATTGATAATTAACAGCATTTTGAGCTTTTCTCCCTGGGCCTCTGATGAAAACGGGCTCTGGCTCAGTCGACCATTCCCGGTTAACAAATGTCAAATAAGTAAATAAAGATAACATAAATAAAACCAAGTAAAGCCAAGGATAGAGGTAAACGTGTATCATCCTTATTCCCAGACTAATCAAAAGCTTTCAACACCGTGTCTCATAAAAATATCCTGCTACACTTGTCCACAATAGATATCTCACAACCTATTCTTCAGTGGCGTAATAGTTATATGTCAGAATACTACCAGGCAGTTAAAAGAAATTCTACCCTTTTCCCTTACCTACCCATCATTACAGGTGTCCCCAAAGGGTCTACCCTTGTTCCCCTTCCATTTAATGTCTTTATAAATAAGCTTCATATTTCTACATAACAAGCATTCATGTACAGTTTGCAGACATTGCTCTGCCTCTCAGAAAATCTGGAAAATTTAGAAAAGAATACACAGCATGACCTTAACTCTTTTAAAAAAACTGGATTTGAAACCTCCAGCTACTTCTTAATCCAAAGAAAAGCAAACTGCTTTTATTTTTCCAGAAATCATTTATCCATGAGAAAATAACTTTAAGGTCTCATCCTGAATAATACATTAATTGAAGTAGTGCAAGCAAAACTGCTGGGGGGGTTAAAATAGATGACAGCTTCAAATATGGCTTCCACATACAGAGCAATATAAAAAAGAAACTCACAGAAAACTGAGAATGCTGTGTAGAGGTAAAAAATATATTACTGCTTCCACTAGAGTCTCTCTTACCACTACATACCTACTCTGTTCTCTATTATATGGTTCTCCCATTTTGACTTACCTTCAGGCCACCCTAAAATCTAAACTAGAACAGTATTACAATAAGGTAGCTAGATTTGCAGCTCATAAATCACAGAACACATCACTGGTATACACTAAAACATAAAATTGTCTAGAATGATTCCACCAACTAAATCAAACCTAACTTCTCTTAAGACACAACATTATATTTAATCCCACTTCCTGCCCAGCTTTTAGCACAATATTCCACCACTACCCCATAAATCATCACTGTTCTTCTGAAAAAAATCTATGTGACATCTATAAGAATTGCAAAAACTATGGTTAAAGTCTGTACTTACACTGTGTGGCCAAAGTCTGGAATATGATCATTGCACCAATCAGGGCTATACATAACATTCATTTATTTTGGCTGCAACTAAAAGAATACCTCTCTGACTCCTGGCTATGTACTTGCTTTTCTCCTGGCTAAAAATTCATCTCCTTCTCCTCTAATACCATTATACCCTCATCTCCCCTTTGTCTTGTTTTTATTACCCTTTCTCTTAATTTTACTTACCATTTTCATGCCTCCCATATATACAGCACTTATTACCTCTAAAATATTTTTTCTCACTCTACCCTCCATTCTTGCCCTTCTCCTTATCCATAGGTTAGTACTAGGCTAATTGCCCTTGTGAGACACTGTAAGCCTAGCCAATTATCCCTTGTGAGACTCAAACCTTGCACCTTGTGTTTGTAAGGCAAACACCTTAACCAGTAGGCCACCCTTCCAACCCCCACTGTCTGAATGTTCTATTCTGACATTTGCTTAAAGAGTGAGTAATAAACTGTTGCACTTACATGCCAACATGTGCCAGTACTACATTATATTGCATTTATCTTGTTTTAATGATTATACATGTGTTATTCTGCATGCCATATGTGCGTTAATATTTGTATCAATCTATGTATTTACAGCATATTATAATATGATGTCAATTTTCACCTATGTATATATATTTTCTGTTCTTTTATTTGTGCAGCTTTTCTTCCCTGGCCTCCTCTGAAAATGGATAAAATTATCTAGTCAGACTTTACCAGTAAACAATTGTGGAGAAAGAAAGAAAAAAGAAAGAAAGAAAGAAAGAAAGAAAAAAGAAAGAAAAAAAATCCTGTTGGACTTTACCACTAAGCAGACGTGGATAGATAAATAAATAATTAAACACACAAATAATAATTTCTGTGCAGGATGGCTTGAGTGTCAGAAAACAGTTCCACATCCTGGCTTTAAAAATCCTCTTATTCTCTATGTCCGCAACAGAAGTGCCTTTTGATCATAATGCCATGGATATCATCAGACCACTGACTGGTCACCAACATATACTGGTAATCCTATACTATACCACTAACTATTCAGAAGTCATATCCCATTCTGAAAGACCAATGCCAAAACCCAAGACTGGTGTTAGCATTTTGGAGGCCCCCAACCACTTGCAGTCTAAGTATCACTCTTTACTGCCACCCCTTCCACGCAAACGTTTAGTTTACACAGAAAAGTTTTAGGATTAGCATGCACATACAGAAGTGTAGCTGCAACCCTATGTACAGGACTGGCCTAAAGTGAATTGGTACCCTAGGCAAATGACTCCATTGTACCTCTTCTACTTACTGCTTTACCCCCCCTCCCCCGCTCCCGTCCTACAGTGCTATCCTCCTATTCTGTACGCATTCTTGGCTTCCCACACCATGCAGATTACTTATTTCTACCTTTCCTCACATTTTGCTTTGCTCTTCAGTTTTTTCAAGAAGCCACAACCTTCTCTATAGTCTGAAGTGTAATTTATTTATATTTGTTATTATATACATCCTTCTTTACTCAGTGATGGCATTTACAGGAATCTTGATTAAGAAAAGAAATTCAGTCTTGCAGTTCAAGTTTACTTTTCATTCCACCCTTTCAACACATTTATCTGGCCAAAACAGCATAGCAATAACTGTGTAGGGAATAAGTTAACTAAGCTGGGGAAGACCCCAGACATCATAGGGTTATAGATGATCTGAGGTGCATTTTAGAGTATTTGCACAGCCTATTGATCCTATGGTGGCCTGATCAAAAATCATAAGTAAGATAAAAAATACCATCATATTTTTTTTTCTTTCAAGGAAGATACAAGTGGCGCCCATGGCTTAGTGTTCAAAGCTGACAATAAACTAACAAGAAACATGTTTGACAGGATACATAAATCCTATCTAGGAATACTTCCTGCTTCCCTCCCCCACCCTGCCAAAAATCCATCAGTCACAATCTGTGGATCTCCCTGGTGTTAAAATTGTGAGAAAACAGAAGTTCAAAGGGCCACAAGTGACTGCTGTCATACATATACAGACCATGCTCTGACACTCCTCACCCTTGCCCCCAAAGGCAGCCACCTGTATATTTACCTGATGTGTAATTTTGAGGAAAGTGAAAAAACAACTCACAGTAATGCATTCCAACTTGCTGTTCCTAGACAGTACAATGCCCCTACACAAGCTATAGTAACCTTATTTGCTCACCTTTGAGGTCTGTATAAAAGTAAAAGATACCATAACTACACAAGCTATGATGACCTCCTGTGCATACTTCTGAGGTTTGATTGTAAGGTAAAGAAAAAGATACCATAACTACACAAGCTATGATGACCTCCTGTGCACACTTCTGAGGTTTGATTGTAAGGTAAAGAAAAAGATACCATAACTACACAAGCTATGATGACCTCCTGTGCACACTTCTGAGGTTTGATTGTAAGGTAAAGAAGTAACGATCACACCACCTTCAGCCCCCACACACAAGCTACAGCAGCCTTCTTTACATATCTCTGACTAGGGCTAGTTTTAAAATGAGTGTGGCAGTTAAGGGCACATGCCATCACTAAGTTCATATCTAAATACATTTATACAGTCTGGGGTATAGGGGCCACCAGACCCCTAGAAACTCTAAAGGTCTGAATGTCCTGTGATGTATTTTATATATTTTTGAAAGATAACCAGATCCGAGAAAGCACCCTGGAAGGATGGGAAACAGCAGTCCACAATTTCAGTGCCAAAAGTTTAATGTTAATAACACCAGCACATAAATGCCTCCACAAGTAACACTGCAGTTTCGTCTCTAGAGTACAGACTTCATCAGTAATCATAAAGTAATTTCATTGTCTTAACTGAATAATGGGAGGGGTATAAATGTGGTGTTAATGTAAACTGTCCGCATCTGATAAAGTCTGTACACTAGGGACGAAAATGCAGTGTTACTTGTGGAGGTGTTTATGTGTTTGTGTTATTAATATTAAACATTTGGCATTGAAACTGTGGACTGCTGTTTCACATCCATCCAGGGTGCATTCTCTGATCTGGTTATTGGTGACTATTTGGTGCCTTAAATGCAGTTTATTTTGGAATTTTTGAAAGATAATTACTTGTTAACAGCATTTGTTTTACTGTCACCGAGAAAAGCTATGTATGTGCCTAGCATTACTGTATGTGTGCACAGATAAAAACAGTCATATTTTTACATACACATGCACACTTGCACACACACACACAAACACACACACACACACACACACACACACACACACACACACACACACACACACACACACACACACACACACACACACACACTGCATGTTCACCTTCAGGGAAACCGGAATGCCATTTTATATATTACATTACTTTGAGGTGCTGGAGGAAACCAAAGTGTATGGACACACAGAGACAGGGACGGCAAGCAGACACCAAACAGAAAAATGCACAGCCAAGAAGTCAATCAGAGCATAGTACTGTGAAATGGCAATCCTACTCACTATGTCAGTGTTGCAATGAGCAGTTGCTTTCACACACCTCCTTGTCCTACAAAACCACCAAAGGTAGCCACCTATCATGTGGAAATTCTACATGTGTGATGGCAAGTGAAAGAAATTATGACCAACTTGTTACTTTTAAATACATTGCAACAATACTCTCCCATACACAAGCATAATGGCAGTGCCAGTAATGTTTATGATAAAAAGTGAAAGAAATGATAGACATCTTGCTACTCTTACACTGCAGCTCCTCTGCACGCACAGTCATAAGTTAGAGCATTACTTGTTTTACACTGATTTCAACAAATAACAGTACATTGTGTGACACTAGTATTGCCACATCAATTATTGTTTAGCAGTGGTCAGGAGTAATGCATACCTGTCACTGTCCTTGATTTCACAGAATGTCCCTGATTTTGACTCATATGTTTGCCCTGACCCACGTAAAAAATGATTTTCTGGAAATCATTCAGGATTGCAGACAGTCAATAATGCAAGACATTAGAGTTTCATACTTCTTATTATCCAAAAAAAAATACACATTAATGTAAAACATGTTATTCTCTTAACTTTTTAACTGAATTAATATAGTATTTAAAAAGTGTTTCTGATTTTGATCCTTTATTATTGTTGCCTTTGCCCAGAATTCTTAAACAAATAAGTCGAGAGTTAAAGTATCTTGCATCCTTCCCAGATTTATAAAACTCCCACAAACAGAAAATCATACCTGTAGATTGGGAGAATCTACTTTTCTTCAAGTAAGCACTGAGATGAGTCACTGTGTGCTAGCAATCTATAATGTTTTCCTTGCTCATTCAGTGATTACTGGCTTTTTCATAACAGGGTCATAGGACAACCATTTTAAGGTAATGCACATAATCTGAGAATAAATGTTTTTTTTCTGATTATCCCATAACCAGCAGCAACTTTTGTGGGGCTCCCACATAGTCAAGGATGATTGGGGGGGGGGCCTCTGCAGTTGCAGGTATTGAGTGCCTAAAGCCAGCTAAGATGTTAGATTTAGTGGAGAGAATGTCCATCAGTAAGATTTAACTAAGTCAAGGGCACTATGTCAATGTTAAAACATTTAATAAAAGTATGATGCCTGCTACTTGAAATAACACTGTTACTACAACCACACATTTCTGTGAATGTTAATGAAGAAGTGGTGACAATCCTTAGGACTTTTCATCCTTTGGGTTATTATGATCCACCCAGTTTACTAAGTACAGTTGTTTAGGCTTTTATTGGTTTGACAATCATGTAACAAAATATCAAAATAAGATAACTTGCTGCAGTTAGGCAGCCTTCAGTGATCACAGACACCACTGGTGTCTAAAGCAGGCGATGTCAAAACCATAGCAAGGGAGCTACTTGTTTTGATGGTAGGGATACCAATGAAGACACATCACTGAAGGGACACATTTATGTCCAAAATTAAGCACAATTTATGCCAATATCTTGAAGTAAAACAGCTCAGAACTTCAGTGTATTACCCCAGACTTATAACCTGGTGGAGTGTTTCGAATCTAAAGTCCTTGTTAAGGAAGTTCATTGAAGAGAATAAGAAAAAAACTGGGATCATTTCCTGCCTTACATCCTATTTACCATCCAAGAAATACCACAACATCATTGGGGTTTAATTTTGTTGAACTCCTGTATGGCAGAGACCCAAAGGGGGATTTGAACATCAGCCAAGATACCTGGGGAAGAGGAAATCACCCCATCCAGGAGTATACTGGAGCATAAAACTAGCCCCCAAGACACATTAAAAGTAATAATGTCCATAGTCCGAGAGCATATATTAAAGGCACTAATTACCAACAAATAATTTACAACAGAAATGCTAGAAATAGTCAGTTTGAGGCCAGGGACCAAATATTAGTCTTAGTTCTGCTGAAAACAAATTTTCAGCCAAGTGCAGGGATTTCTTTGAGGCAGAACCATAGACAGATCCTTCGCACTCTCTGCAGTTCCCCAAACTTGTGCCCCTATCAAGTCAGTGTTGGACCAACAAAAGTCTTCTGAAGCAGCTTTCTATAGTTAAATTAACACACAATGAGAAAAAAAACCATATAAGCATTCATACATGAACGCTGGAACTTTAACACCTTACACTCGGGCATCCATCTCTTCAACCCACCCTAGTTATGGCACTGCTATGAGATCACAGAGAAATTAAGTAATGTGACCTGCGAAGTCATGTAGGAAAGACGCACTAGAAACATACATCATGTGAATGTGTTCTGTTGAGAGATGTGCAGGCAGCAGTATCAAGTCTAGCAGTAAAAGACAGAGAATCTGAAAAAATGTAAAAGAGAAGAGACGTATTCTCTATAACAGAGGTCCTGGTGATATGATATCAAAATCCTAGAAACAGGAGGTACAGGTATATTTATTATGGAATAAAGAAATATTTTCAGGTATGCCTGGTAAAACTAACTTAATTAAATATCTTGTACAATCTAACACAGAGGCGAAAGTTAACTTGAACATTACAGGATCTCTGAATTTCAGAGGAAGTCAATTCAAGAGGACGTGAAGACAATACTCCAAGTAGGGGTTATTGAGGAGTCCACAAGTTAAACAATAGCTCTGCAATTTTGGTTCTTAAATCAGCTTTGGTTTCTGTAATGACCTCAGAGAACATAACACCATTTCTATGTTTGACAGTTATCCTATGCATAGAATAGGTGGATTAACAGAACATTCTGGAAAGACTTTGTTCTCAGCACTCCTGCACCTAACAAAAGGTTACTGGTGGATTCCCCTGACTGATGAAGCTAAAGAGAAAACTGACTCTTCACCTTCTTGATGACGTGTTTCAATGTACAGTCCTCCTATTTGGCCTTCATGGTGCCTGGGCTACCATCCAACTGTTAATGGGCAGGGTTCTAAAATCTAATGCTCCTTATGCCTCTGCACATCTTGTTGCTGTCCTCATCCTCATCCATTTGGTAGACTAGGAATGACAGGGACAAGTAAGATCAGTTGCAATAGGGGCTCATCTCAGGGTATAAGTCAGACCTACCTGGGTGAGGGGAAGAGGGTGTGTGCCACCACAAAAGTAGATCAGAAGAATCAGATATGAGCAGGGGTACACTGTACCCACATAGCTGCCTGGGTGATGGCCTCCTCTGGACAGCTTGCTTAGAACCATATGTGGTAATTTACCTAGTATAGGTATAGAAT
The DNA here is from genome assembly GCF_019279795.1 of Protopterus annectens. Classification (NCBI taxonomy): domain Eukaryota; kingdom Metazoa; phylum Chordata; order Ceratodontiformes; family Protopteridae; genus Protopterus; species Protopterus annectens. The sequence goes on along the minus strand of NC_056745.1, from coordinate 741,315,454 downwards.
GGGATGAATCTCATGACGGGAAGACCTGACTCACTATTGCATTAATTTAATAGTACTGATATAAAGTGAGGGCCATCGTGACTCCCTCTTTTTCTTCTACTTCTTCTTCTTCTTGTCATCACCTGATCCCTATCTTGACCTAATGATCAAAATTGACTGTCCTTGATAGAAAAAAAAACACATGTAAGTCATCTCATCCCTTTAAGTGATTATCCACTCATTTCCCTTGTACTTCCCTTCTATGTGCCCCTCTTGTCATATTATCCTTCTATATTCCCTCCCTCATTCAGTCTAAAATAACATTTTGTTTTTGAAATGACTTTATCATGGATCTATTATAATACCTTTTTCTACCTATAATTTTATTTCTTGCTGTAAGTTCTCCATCTTATCATTACTACTACAATGTGTTTAGATACATATATAAGCATTTATTGCAGTGTAACATTACTCTCCTCTTAAATCATCCCCTCCGATGATCTGAAAACCATGGTACATTTTCTGCTCAATCAGCACTGTTGTAAGCATCTTATCTCCTTTCTGAACTTCAGAACTCACAGAATGAACTCCAAAACAAAATCTCATTTGGACTATAGACGTTATTCACTTATTAATATTTGGAGATTTTGCCACTAACCAAGTCTCCCTTTCTCTTCCCGCACCATCTCATTCATCTCTCTCTCTGTCTCCTCAACTCATGTAGCTGTTCCTACTCTCTGCTTGTTCAGCTAAAGTAAGAATCAAATACTTGTTCTTTGTAGCACAAGGATCAGAAAATAATATAACTGATCTTTTCAAAAAACCCTGGAATATACAAGGACAAAAATGGATATTCTTGCAGTTTTGGAAACTTGGTTGTCAATTATCTTCTTATCATGTTAATAACTAATGATCTTTTAGAAAATTATGGCTTGGAGACAGAGAAAGGAGAGATGTTCTATTCCTTGTTAATAACTCTGTCCTTACTTCCCTTATATCTGTGAGTATAACTGTATCCCCTTTACAATGCGATTGAAAGTTAAACTGCCCCCCCCCCCCCTGTCCGCAAACTCTCTCTCTCTCTCTGTCTCTCTCACCTTCTCCTTTTTCAAACCTGGGAGCGTCATATTATTTACTATGTAAGTATACATTTAACAGGCTTCTTTCCCCGCACTCAAGATTTAAACAATGTATTTGGCATTGTGACCCTTCTCAGCTGGTTATGGCTCTTAACAGGCCTAATCTAATGAGTATTTTTAATTCCATCCTTGATACTATGGTTATGAATAGAAACCACACACAAATGCCTCAACAAAGGAACTCTAATTACCCCACTAACTGATCTTTCCTAAATTCTCTTGATCCAGTCCTATAAAAAGAAAAGTGCCTCCTAATATCTCTTAGATGACATGGCACATGGAGACAGAGGGCCTGGCTATCTATCTACAACACCTTTTTCCCAATTTTGCACATGGGGTCGGTTGTGACAATTACCTCATTATCAGCACCTGAGAATGCATGTTTGCATGGAATGGCTAGTTTAGGTGTTACAACCCTGTAGTGAAGTTAAAAAAAATCTCAGACCACAAAACAGGGGCTGTGTGGTTACAAGCTGATCTAACACTGGGCAGAAACAAAATACATATGCATGCATTACCATTAAAAATGTTAATAATGATATATCTTCAGTTAGAGCAGCCATTAACTACAGTATCTGGACCATAGGCTTATAGGGACAGAAGAACTCTGGTCTTGCCATTTTACCTGGACAAAGCCCAGTGTCACACTGTCCAGTGACCAGTCCTACTTACCACCCCAAACCAGTATATATTCACTGAGAGCAGCCATTAACTACAGCATCTGGACCACAAGCTTACAGGGACAGAAAAACTCTGGTCTTGCCATATATATGTTCAATTTATACAGCTAAGTTAAAGCCATCTCCTATCCAACCAAATATGTAGTAGTGTCATATATAGTATTAACATTCATACCTTAAATTAGACGTCTATCTAATGTAAAACTGTGGAGTGGCATGCACACTAAATGAGAAGAAGTCACTAGCCTTTTCCTATCAGTCTCCACTAAATGAAGTTCATTCCCATCTTCATCTCTGCAACAGGAATTCACTAAAACACCTAGATGATGCTGTAACGCACTTTAATAACACCTTAATAACCATCCTAAAAATGGCACCAGTTAGAATTAAAAGATGAAAATCAACACCTACTTTCTGGCTAACAAAAGACACCATGCAGTTACTTAATTAAAGGGGTAAAGCTTGGAAAAAATGGTATATAAATAAAACCCAAGAATCTCTAGAAAACTTTAGACAACTTAGAAATCAATCAAAATAATATCAAAAAAGATAAACAGTCCTACTACTTTAACATTTAGCAAGCAATCTCAAAATATTCTGGTCCTCCATAAAAAAAAAAAACAATTCTCCTGCCTGGTCTGTCCACCACTCCAAACACAAAGATCTCTAACAACAAACAGTATAACAATGCGATTCAACACTTATTTCACTAACTCTATTTTATCACTTATTAAAAATAATGCACAAACTCCCCTCTTTATCCCATATCCTCCATGTAACAAAACTGACAGTTTTTCATTTAAAACTGTTCAATTCTCTACCATTAGAACACAGCAAGCTAAAACTAACAACTGTAGCAGCTGATTAATTACCAATCAAATACCTACAACTAGCTGCAGACGATCTTTCCTACCATATCTTCACACTTATTAACTACTCAGTTACTAAAAATCATCTCCCAGACAAATGGAAAATTCTTATATCATTCCCTTACGCAAAGGCAGAAACGCAACTGAATTTTCAAACTATAGACGAATAGCAATCCCAGCCCGCTATCCAAAATACTAGAAAAAAGCATCCATACCCAGTTCATTCTTCATTCATCACCCTACCAACAACAACCTTCTAAAAAAGGTCCCAGTCATACAATTACAGCCACCATCCTTTGTTTTACCAATACTATCAACCAAAATAGAAACAAAGGTAAGCTAGTCTCTTCCCTCTTCATAGACCTATCTAAAGCATTTGATGGCAGCTCTCATCAAAAACTCTTAACTGAAGTATCCTCCCTCAGACTTAGTATCTCGTCACTATCTTGGTTCCATAGCTATTTAACTGGCCAGTAACAAGCAGTTAAATGGCAACAGGACTTTATCCCTCTCTTACTGTGGGAGTCCCATAGGGCTCAGTTTTGGGACCCCTCCTATTTAACATTTTTACTAATAAACTACACACAGCAACCAACCTTGCTTCATTTGTGCAATACTCAGATGATTCTACATGTATATGTACTGAACAAACTCTTACAAGCTTCATGAAATAACACAAATCTCCTTCACTGCTATTGAATTCTGGCTAACAAACTCCCATTCTCTACTTAATCCTAACAAAAATAAAGTAATGCTTTTTACACCAAAGAAAAGTACTGAACTAACATTTTTCTTTCATATTTGCTCATCCAACAATACCAAAATAGAAACAGTATTCCAAACAAAACTACCTGGAGTACACGCACACACATGCACACACACACACACACACACACACACACACACACACACACACACACACACACACACACACACACATGAAAATATCCCTCTGTAGAATCAAGCCATGTCTAACTAACTGTAGCAGACAATCAGTAGCCAGAACTTACCTGCTTTCAACTCTTTTGTATGCCTCTTCAGTTCTTACTAATTTAAATAAAAAAGAGACATCAAAACTAGAAGCTTGCTACAACAAAACAGCCAAATTTGCAACAAACACACCACACAGAGTCCACCACTGCACTGCACTACAAGAATTAAACTGGATAGAATTACCCCATTATTTAACATTCTCCCAATTAGTAATTATTGCCACAAAACATATCTACATGCCTGAAAAATGCCCCACACTCCAAAATATAGTACAATTCTACACTAATATCATAGGCCTATGAACATCCAACAAATCCCTTTTGCTAGTTACAAATCCAGTAACATGGTTGGTGATTTTCTTTAAAATTTGGAATTCTATCCCTTATTGTATCAAAGCAGCAGTCAAACCTTCAAAACTCAACTTAGGCAACACCTAAATAATAATCCTGGCTAAGTTCTACCTATAATCACTTACTAACAAATATTAACATCAATCATTTCTATATCTGCTACTAAAAAATCTTTTAACATCATCTGTTTCTTTCTTCCCTCTTACCATACTGACTTCACACCCTACCCCTACATCTAACCCTATATCTCCCCAAACTACACAACATGCACATAACACTTTCACACATTTTTTTCCATACAGTATCTTCACTCACACATTAACACCATATCTTAACTTAAATCTTAGACCTCACTCTCTTACCATAATCATAAACACTTTCATAACTATCTCTCATCACACTTTCACTTCCTATCCCTCATATTTTCTCAATACTCAGTCTTTTCATAACACTCTGTACTTGCCACCTCTTGGAATGATTAATCAGTTTTGTATGCTCCCAAATCATGTCTGCCTGTTATGTTTCCATTCTTCCCAGCTGATTTTATACCAAGCCATTCAAATGTTATATAAAAAGTGTCAATATTACTATATATCTAGGTGAGTTATTTTTACTGTACCTGAGAAGTGAGTATGCATTTGTGAAGTGTTTGTTTCATTGTCTTCTATTTATTTATTTTGACTTGAATCTACAAATAATGCTTAAATTATAACTTGTGTGGAGGTTTTCTTCCCAGGTGTTTGCTGAAAAGGGGACCTTACCTGGTCTGACTTTCCTGGTCAACAAAAACAAATATAAGATAATTCAGTAAATGAATCAATAAACACATATCTGAATATGAACATCTAACCAATACTCATAAAATTCCCCATACTTCCCCCTATGATGCCAATAACATAACTTCATAAGGGGAAAATGAACTTCTGTGATATAGTCACTTTAACCTGCAATAAGCATCTCAAGTCAGATGTGTGTCAACATCATCAGGAAATTTCCAGAAAAAATGAAATAGATGTAAAAGATCATTTTGTATTATCAACTGTTAAAGCTTCATTACAAAAAGTGTAGAGAGCACTCATTTTTGTAATAAAAAGGCAAAACCTCCATACAATAACCCATCCTCCAGTGGCAATAACACAACTTTATCCCGGAAAAAAGTTATGTCAGGGATACAGCTCTACCAATGAATATTTCCTGAAATGTCACTTTAACCTACGTAAGATTCTCAAGTTAGAAACATGTTAACATCATCAGTGATATATATATATTCAGAAAAATGTGAAACAGAAGTAAAGGACCATTGCACTAGCAACTGTTACACCATCACTACAAACAGAAATGTGCAAAATGCAAACATTTCTTATTTTTCAAAGAAAAACACACTAAAATAATATTGTAAGTAGTAATTTTAGAGAACATAACATACATTGATAGAAATTGTAAGACAGTTCTCCAAAAATAATGTAAATTCAGCAAGCCTAAGCAGTCAGCAGCAGTAGTTTGGTTTGAACACTTAGGGAATCCAAGTAGTTTATTGTAGTATGGTGGAAGTTCCACAGTCCTAGGTTCTGTTTATATCATGTAGATTATCCCCTTTGTGAACATGGAATATGTAAAACAGGTGACAGCTCAGTATCATTCCTGAATCATTCAATCCGCTCAAGGTTCTGGGCAAGTAAACATAGTGTGAGGACCTACCTGATGTCATGCACATGCTCTAGCAGTAGAAGAGTGAGTATTCAGAACTGTGGTCTACTAATGCATTGCAAGTGTGATATATTAAGAGTAATGCACATCTAATTTAGTGTTTAAAACTCCTACTATTGGGAAGTACATGTACAGAGAGTGTGTCAAAGATAATAGGTTTAATGAATTTTTTTTTAATATATTCTTTATACAACCTTTAGTAAAATATCATTAGACGATAATTCTGCCTCTGACTAAAAAATGTCTGTAAGTCGCATCAAGTATATACAATGTAAACATACAGAAAATCATGTTACAAATGCATCAAAGGTGAGTAATGCTCACAAAAGAAAGGGAAGTACAACTGTTATACCATAATTTGTACTGTCACATGATTCACTAGTATCACTTCTGCAAGTATGACATTTAGCAAGATTTCTATTGTGAAAGGGCAAAACAAAAGTGTCAGCAAGGGTACATTGCTGTCTCAGTGCAAACTTTCAGAGCTACAAAATTGAGTATATGTGCTCAAGTTTCTCTACCTCATGATGCCAGTCTTGATGTGGCAAATGCTGTTAATCTTGTCAATGTTTTATGGTAATGCCATGGTTTTATGGTTCAAAACTAGACAGGGTGATGCCTGCTTGAAAGCAGGCATCCTTAATGCCAACATTTTAAAAAGATGAGAAATCATCACTATGAATCATGTTGCTTTTTAATTTTTTGGTTTCATCCATTGGGTGATGCTTGGCATCATTGAACATCAGTGACTAAATGTTAGTGCTCACAGTAAAATTATTTTAGGTGTACTAGAATGTGAGGTACACTTGCAATTTGAAGTGCTTTGATTGTTACAACAGAAATGTGTAGAATGGATGATAAACAAGATAACTTTGATCTGTGACATCCAGAGTTCTTAGTATTAATTATATTTTTTATGTGCATTCTTTTATAAGTATTCTTGTCCTAAAGTCTGAGAAAGTAAAATCAGCCACATAATGAATTGGAATATATGGATAGTCATTCTAAGCAGTTATAATAATATGTCTGAACATTTATTCTTAACAGTAATACATTTCATTAACACAGGTGTACATTTTACTTGTATATGCTGTGCTCAACATCACTTCCTGTAAACTTATTTATGGCCCCTTCCTCAATATGTCTCATGACATGAATGCATGATGTGGTCTATGAGAAATGCAAGTTATCATGTGACAATACTGTAAAAATTTCAATGTTTTGGGGTAACGTCATTGGTGTTGGTTTCATTTCTAGATATTTTTATGTGCCAGTGAAAGTATCAAACCTACTATTAACATTTCCCTGTTAGTTTTCTTGATATCCTTGAGAAACATATGACAGATAAGGGTGAGGGTGTTGCTCAATTTAAAGACCAAAGGTGGTGTCAGGAGGGTCCAAGATCTTCCTTGGACTTGGTGAAAAGTACTACAGCTGTAGTTTTTTGCTGGAGGATTATACTGGGACCCAGTACAAGAATGAGGCTTAGAATAGCCTGTTCAAGGCTGTCATCAGAGCAACTAGCATTCCATGCACTAGCGAACAATATTGTCACTATTCCAGTAACATGAAAAGGTGAAACAGGACCTCCTTCACTGATGTGAGGAGTATTTTAAAATCAATAACTCATCTCAATTGTGTAAGAATAGTGACTCATCACCACCCAATACTATGTCATGGCTTGCCAGCACTTACATGTTTTCAATCATTTTTAGCTGTTTTCTGTTCTATACAGCATCTGAAAAGATAGAAGGGAATCAGGAAGGGCATCAGGAGAGACTGCATTGCCTTAAAAGCATGGAGTAAGTATGGCTCAGGTATGAATGCCAGCCACATCATAATACAGCAGAATTGCAATTCACTTGGCATCAGTTCATAAGAGCCTGACATGCAGACAACTGAGTAGGCATACCTTATATATATCGAGCACATATGCCTGCTCATATAGCTCTTCAGCATTGCATGAGACAATGTATAAATCAATGTTGTTGTGTGCGGGTTTAAATCCAAGCAGCAGCAATTAGCTTTTATGACAGGAATAAAATAAATGTGTTGCAATTAGTAAGTATCAATAGCATTGCAATATTTGTAAACATAAACAGAAATTTCTTTAATTGGAATGCATATATCATATATAAAATAGTCACAAAGCTGTTTGCCTAATGTCTCTAATAGCAATGAGATTTGTGTGTCTTTTAAGATACACATATGACTTCACATTTATATGATGATGTGCCAAAGGTTAAATGTATGTGTCAATTTGGATGGAATGTGAAATATTTAAATAACATAGTATTGATAATATTTTCTATGCTGCCTCTCCCCCTTTCCATCCAATTTATCCTTTTTTTTAATTTGCAACATAATTCCTGCTGCATCACAACTGACCACCAGCATGGGAAGTTAGTATGGCCACTGGGGAATGGACCACCATATCTTTAAGTTGCTTATAACAGCACCATGACAGGAAGCACAGACACCCCAGCACTTCTGAGTCACAACCTGTCAGTGTTATTTCCACAACTCATGCACTACCTGATCCAGCTATATCAGGTATCTGTACCTTGGGGGCTGGTGCAGCTGTATCATTTTTAATTTCTCCAAGTATTTTGGGTTTCTAATACCATGACGGGAATGGACCCCATTCCTAAGTCAAAGTACAATTAAAGTTCATGAAATTAGTATTGTTTCACTCTTTGATGTTAGCCAAAGGTGCTCTTCGCAGCACCCACAATGTGCCCAGTAATGACTCCTTCTGCAATTTGTATGGTGTTGCATGAATTGCTAACATATCTAAATATGATTGTAAATTATTTTTTTATAAGACCAGTTGCCCCTACTACTATTGGAACTGTCTAGGTATCTTTCTTCCACATGGCTCTCATTTCTGCCTGCAGATCAAGGTATTTTATGACTTTGTGTCTCTCTGTATGCAAGACACTGTAGTCACTGGGTGTGGTGATTTCAATGATCAATGCTACTTTTGTCTTCTTTTCTTGGACCTCTTTATCCGGTTTTCTAGCATCTATCTTTTGAACCATTGGTATTGGGTGATCCCATGTGATATAAACTTCATTTTCTATGATTCTTTGTGGCTCATGTTTCCAGTGTTTTTCAGCCACTTCGATACCATAATGTTTGCACAATCTCCAGTGTAACAGTCTCGCCACTTTATTATACCTTTCAGTATCCAGACCCTCTGCCATTAGTGCGTTGCCACCAGCAACAAGGTGTGTGATTGTTTCCAATTCAGTTTTACAAAACCTACATATGTCTGTTTCTCCCACATTTTCAATGGACTTTGTAAACCAGCGTGTATGTAGCCCACTGTCTTGGGCTGCCAATATTAACCTTTTATTTCTTGATGTGAATGCACCTCTCCTTAACCATTCCTACATTTGTTCTTGATCAACATGATGCTCTTCCAGAAGTTTTCTATACTTGCAACTATATTTATGTTTTTTCCACATTTCTTGCCTTCTCATCTGGTCCTTCACCTTATATTCTTTCTTTTGTTTTTTAGCACATTCAGTTGCTGCCTGGTTTTTATCCAGTTCTGGTTTTATTTCCAATCCTGCTTGATGTCGATATGCTTCTGCTAAATTAAAGTAGAGATGTCATCTTAGATTTATTCTCCTCATGTTTCAAAACTTTCACTACATTTGGATCTTGTGAGGTCAGAAGATATGTGTGGAGTCCCACGATTGCAGATCTATACATGTAATCAATTTCAAGGAGGCCCATCCCTCTTTTGGAATGGGGAATATATAATCTTGGTATACACTGATTTTTATAAATCATTTGGTGAGCATGAAGCATCCTTAATGTTTTAATATCCAAGCTATCCAACAGTTTTTGGGGCCGGTCAATCACTCTAAAACTATAATTTAGGACAGGAAGAGCAAATTGATTAATGGCTTGAATCTTATTCCTAGATGTCAATGCTGTTTTCAGGATTAATTTAAGTCTTCTAAAGTATTCCTTAATGAGCTTTATTCACATTTCAAAACCAATTCAACGAATAAATCCACAAAAATGAGTGTAGAGGAGGCAGTTTGTCCATGCTGCCCGTATGACAACTGTATGGGAGACATACATTGAGGAGTGTAATTTTCTGAAACAAATGTTTCTCAAGAGAGGTTACCCAAGTTCATTAATAGACCAAATTGCTAATTAAGTGAACAGTAAGAGAAGGTCTGGGCATTTTGCCCCTATTTTAAACATGAAAAAAACTAATGTAGTACAAACATTAGAAAATGTATGTTTAACAACTACAGGATTCAACACTATTAATAATAATAACAGCAAAACTACAATATGTGTATCAGCTACACCGAAGTCCTACGAGAATAGTTTTTTAACAACATTTAACAGGGAAGCAAATTACATAAAGAATATTTTGACTAAAAACTGGGGGTTTATTAGGAATGACAAAGTTATAAGGGACATTTTAGGAAAGGCTCCCATTTGTGTATACAAGAAAGGACATTGTTTAAAAAACATATTCGAGACACAGAAAGGTGAGCAGTATAAAGGGTTTATGCACAGATGTGGTAGGTGTAAATTTTGTAACAACAATATTGAAACAGACAAATGTGTGGACATTAACGGAACAAATATCTGGGTTAAAGGCAAATTTACATGTTCTACAGAGAGGGTCGTATATTGTGCTATTTGTGTTTCCTGCCCATGTTTTTACGTGGGCAGGACTGAAAGAAAATTTAAAACCAGAATTAGTGAACATCTTAGACACATACGAGATTGCTGGGAAGGTAATGCCTTAGCGAGACATATTACAGGGTTTCCACAACATGAATTTAAGTTCATTATATTGGATTGTGTGGTACCTAGAATTCGTGTGTGGGGGGGCATGGCCCTACATATTAGAAAAATTGGAACTCGCATGGCAGTTGAGACTGAATTCCATGTACTGTCCAGGACTGAATGACAACCTGTCTATTAGTAGCCTTTTAAAATTAAAAGCCCTTATAAGACATTGAACTTGTAGTAATAGGTATATGAAGGTAATAGTGTAGTGGTTATTACACTTGCTTCATACGTAAAAGGTTCTGGGTTTAATTCCTAGTGGAAGCTGTTCATTTACCTTTCATTATTTTTACTGTTTTACAATTTTATTTGTCTATCTTTTATTAGCACATTTACTGGGGTAATAGAATGCTATATTTAATAATATTATATTAAATGGATTGGTTTTATTATATTGTTTACATTTTTTAAAATATCCATGATATATAATTTATTTTTGAATACTGCTGCTATCTGATTTTATTTTAGGACAAACTGAATAAAAACCACAAACTGCGTTGATAAACTTACAAAAACAAAAATACAGTTTTATTTTTGGAATAAAGCTTGCGATCATTTTATACTTCTAAGTGGTGGTTCTTCTTTGTGAATTTGGCTGACGCGTTGCCTGCTTTTTTGTTTTTGCTTGTTTTAGGACATACTGTTGCTTTAAACTTTTTAAGTCTGTTTCAGGATATGATGTCATCGGTTTAAAACAAACTGGGCTGTTTTAAAATTTGTATCTGATGAAGTCTCTGTAATTTTGGAATATTGAGATGAAAGCGCTTATATATTTTATTGTTTATTAAATAAAAAACGTGCTTGGTGGTTTTAAGAAGTGGTCTGCCTCCTCTACACTAATTTTTGTGGATTTATTCACATTTGTTCATGTTTTATTGCTGATCCTTCATCAATTCCCAAGTATTTATACACTCCCTCTTGCTCAAGTTCTTTTATATCACATTCTTGTCCCAAACTGATGTTTTCCTGGTGCTACAGTTTTCCTTTTTTAAAGGTTGCTTTTGCATATTTATCAAGACCAAATGACATTCCGATATCATCTGAAAAAGTTTTGACAACCTGCAGCTGTGTTTACAGTTCCTCATCTAATGAGCTATACAGTTTTAAATCATCGTGTGTAAAACAACGAAGTGGCGCTGAGTAAAGAGCCTTCCACCGAAATTCCAAAAATCCAAAGTCCAAAAACAGAGGAAGCTCAACACAGCCAAATGAAGTTTAAAACTTTAATGCTGCAGCAAGTAAGCGCTTTCACGTTTCAAGAACGCTTCATCAGACTTAAATCATCGACAAAGAGAAGATGACAAGTCATTAGACTTCAGTGTTTTCTAGAAGCCAAATTGTAGCCATGGCCGAAGCTGTTAAGTAAAGAACTTAATGGATTAACGGTAAGGCAGAATAGCAACGGTGACAGACAGTCACCATGGAATATCCCCCTTTGGATTTTTATCCCTGGGATAAAAATGTATCCTTTATCATGGCTTAATTGCAAAGTGGTCTGCCACTGTTTCATGGTTCCTGTAATGTAGTCAAACAATGTAGGGTGTATCGTATACATTTTAAGCACTCTTTTATCCATGAATGTGGGATACTATCAAATGCTTTTTTGTAGTCAATCCATGCCATACTTAGATTCTTCCCCTTCTTACAGTTCTCCACTATAACTTTAACAACAAATGATCCTTTGTTCCATATGACTTTCTTTTATTGCCCTTTTGTTCTACTGCCATAATTGAGTACCCACTGGGAGTAATGCTATTGGAGGTGGTGATTACATCACCCATCAGAAGCTAATAAAATCTCAGGTGTCTCAGGGTAACAAAATCAACCATAAGCCACACCACGGTAAAAAGGTAAAACACTTTATTCCATAAGATAAAAAATGTTAAGCGCTTTCAAAAGTATCATATATTAAATAACTTCATCAGAATATTTAAAATAGTGCAAACCAACCTCTTTTAAAAATGAGCAATTAATGATGTCACTAATGACTGACATAAAATTAAAGAAATATTACTATCAACCTAAAACATACACCATAAGCATGTAAATCATAAGGTAAAAATTAAACAAAATCTTTCCATATTTCAAAGCTGTAATGCTCTTTTTTTTCAAAACAGGCAATGATGGTACATGGTCATTTTAACCTGGTATATAGTTAGCTTTTAATCTAATATTCCAGTATACCTCCCTAAGCTCAAGCATCAATTCCCACCACCCTCCCCTGACACTACGAGGAACCACTTCAAGGATACCAAACACAAACCTTGGTGTTTCGTTGTAACAACAATTCAGGGTGTGTTTAAATAAGGCATTGTTAGAATTCCCTTTATGTATAGCGTATGTGTGTTCATATATCCTGGTTCTCAATTTTCTTTCTGTTTTACCCACATAGAAGTTCTTACACAGTGGGCATAAAGCAATATAAATCACCCCTTTGGAGTTACAATTCCCTCTCTGTAAATGAATTCCTTTCACACTATCCTTGATAAAAATAGTGTCATTATTACAAACATATAGACATTGTCTACAACTACCACAACTAGTGGTACCCTTGTGTACTAGGGGAACAATAGGTGATGGGTGTTCCATAAGATATTTAATGTTACGTCCTGTTTTGTAAACTACCCTAGGACAAGAACCCAGTATATTAAAAATCTCTTGGTTAGTCCTAAAAATGTTCCAATTTTTCTTCAGAATATCTCTTACTTGTTTTTCTCCCTATCCATATGTAAGAACCATGGCTCTACAAAACTTTTCCTCAGGACCATTATGTTTCAGCGAGATATTTGAAATAGATTCCCCACTACAAAGAAGGGGTCTGAACTTGTTACCCCACCCTGCTTGTAGTTCATTCTTAATCTCCAGGAGGAGCTGGTCAGGGTAACCCCTTCATTTGAACATGTTCGTAATATACTTCGTTTCTTCCTGAAACAGTTCCTTACTAGAACACATTCTGGTAGCCCTAACCAACTGCCCCTTGAAAATATTTTTCTTATTATGTGGTGGGCGGCAGCTATTGAAATTTAAATAGCTGTTTGAAAAAGTCTCTTTCCAAAAAATCTTAGAAAGAAAAATCCTTCTTTCCTTGTCCTTGGAAACCATAACATCTAGGTAATTAATACCTTCCGGGGAACTAATAGATGTAAATTTGAAGTAGGAACAAATCTGATTAATATAATTAGAAAACTCCATGAACCCTGTTTTCTTGCTCTTCCAAAGGATGAATATATCATCCAAATAGCAAAAATAGGTGTACCACTGTGTACTGAAAATACTCGAAAATACATATTTTTTCTCCCAAGAATATAAAACAAGATTTGCGTACACAGGGGCACATGAAGCTCCCATGGCAACCCCATGAGTTTGTTTAAAAAATTCCCCCTCAAAAGTAAAAAAATTGGAGGTTAAAATAAACTCCATAGCTACCATATTAAAATTAATCAAATCATTCTTAAGATTTGTATGTTCTAAAATAGCTTCATGGAACAATTCCAGACCAACATTGTGGGGGATTGACGTAAAAAGATCTACTACGTCAATCGTAGAAAACAAACATTCTTCACTATACCAATTGTTTTCAAACTTAGACAGGAAGTCCCATGAGTCCCACAGTAAATATGGGACTTCCCTTAATGTTTCCTTCAAAATCCTATCTATAAAAATACCTAGGGAGTAAATCGAACAGTTCCTACCTGAAAAAATAACACAGAAGGGTGGGTTATCAATATTCTTGTGCGTCTTCAGTATTCCAAAGGCCACGGGTATCAATGGATTGTCAATCTTTAAAAACTCAAATAATTCTTCAGATATAGCTCCCTGAAAAAGGGAGTCCTCCAGAAATAACTGGATTTTCCTGTGTGCTAAAAAATTAATTCCTGGAAGATGTAAGATATTTATAAGTATCTCAGTAAAAATCAATGTAAGTTCATTGATATAATCTAACTTGTAGAAAATAACAATACCCCCACCCTTATCCGGTTTCATAATTCTTAATGAACTATCCTGTCTCAACCTTTTAATCAATTTATGTTCTTCTTTATTAAGGTTAAACATTCTCCTCTTGGAACCATTACCAAACGCAAGCTGGACATCAACTTATATTTATTTATTTATTTCAGTTTGATTACCGGGGAGGTCCACTGGGCGTTGGTAGCCCGTTTTCAGTAGAGGCCCGGGGAGAAAAGCTCCAAAACAAGGAATTATTACAGTTCAAATATTTTGATTACAAAGGTAATATCAATGTACATGCAAAGTTATAGGAACTCTGAAATACAAAAATAATTTCAATGAACATGCAAAGTCATAGGTACTCAGATTTACAAATATAAGGTAGTTACATAGGGAATATTAATGAACATGCAAAGTCATAGGCACTCTGAATTACAAAAATAATTACAAAGAGCATTCATAGTCATAGGCAGTCTGAATTACAAATATCAGGTAGTTTCAATTTTGTATTGGGAGAAAGGCGACCCATGATGAGTATGTTTTGCTATGTAGGTCACTAGGTGTAATACATTTAGAAGGGAACAGGAAGAAGAATAGGAGGAGGTTAGTCTGGGGCAAATGGAGTAGAAAGTTTAGGATTTGAAGGCAGAAGAGTGCAGTTGCAGATTCTGTTATGATAGAGGTAGGAATGAAGCTGAGTTTTGAAGTTATTTAGGTTGGAACATGTCCTAAGTGACAAGGGCAGGGCATTCCATTTTTTAGCAAGTGTAAAGGATAAGAGAAGCTGGCCGGCAGGGTGCTGGGGTTTTTGAACTGTGATCAGGTTGTGTTGAGAAGATCTAAATGGTCTGAGGGGGGTATAAGGGTGCAGAATATTAGAAAGGGCAGGGCATTTGGAGGGGTGTAGAAGTAGTTTGAAGGCTGTGGTGAGTTGGATGAGGTTAAGTTGATTGGGAAGTTCAAGCCAGTTTAGGGAGTGAAGGGAGGAGCAGTGATGAGAAGAGGATTTGGCGTTAGTGGCAAATCTAGCGACTTTGTTGTAGCATAGCTCTAGTTTGGTGGCAAGAGAGGATGAAAGATTAGTGAGCAGGGGGGCACCATATAGGAGGGTAGGAAGGAGGAAGGTAGAGGCAAGGGTTGCTCTGGAATGAGGGGAGAGGAAGTGGTTGTTTCTATAAAGTAGACCTAGTTTTATGTGTGTTTTTTTGATGTTCAGTTGGATATGGGAATTAAATTTTAGTTGATCGTCGATTGTGACACCAAGAAGTTTGGAGGAGGGTACGATTTCGATAGGGGAGTTATTGAGGCTGGAGATTTGGAATGACTTTTTGTCAAGAGAGGAGGATCTAGAGGGAGAGAAAAGGAGAATCTTAGTTTTATTGGCATTTAGGGAGAGGTGATTTTGTAGCATCCAGTTTTCAGTGGTTGAGAAGGCACTTTGGGTTAGGGCTTGGAGGTCTGTTAGGTTTGGGGCAGAGCAGATTAATGTTGAATCGTCAGCATATTGTACAATAGTTGTGTTGGGGATGGCCTTATGGAAGTCATTTATGAAGATATTGAATAGCAGTGGGCCAAGTATAGAACCTTGAGGTACTCCAGTAGGGGTAGGAAAAAAAGTAGAGGTTGCTTGGCCCCATTTTACCGCTTGGGATCTGTTAGAAAGGTAGCTGGAAAACCAGGAAAGGGATTCTGAGCCAAGGTTGAGATTTGATAGGTGACTTAGGAGGTGTGTGTGAGAGATGGTATCGAAAGCTTTTGATAAATCTAGAAGGACAGTAGATACTATGTTACCGGAATCACGAGCAGAGTTGACTGAGTGCAAAAAGGAGAGAAGGGCAGTGTTAGTACTGTGTCCTGGGCAGAAGCCGTGTTGGGTAGGAGAGAGAAGTTGGAGTTGGGTGAGGAATGGCAAAAGTTGTAAATGGATACATTTTTCTAGGATTTTGGATATAGGGGAGAGAATAGCAATAGGGCGGAAATTTGTGACTGTACAGTTTTTGCCACCTTTGTGGAGAGGTAGGATGAAAGCGCATACATAGTTTGATGCATAGGATTCAAGTAAAGACCTATTGATTAGGATGCTGATGGGAAGAGCAATAGAGTCAGAAGCAATTTTTAGAAAGGCAGATGGGATGTTATCGGGGGCATTGGAGCAGGGCTTTAGTTTATGAAGGAGTTTCTTTATTTGGTCAGTAGATACTGGTTTTAGTTTGAAAGAGGGTGGGTAAGAACAGTTTGAGGAAGATAGAATAGTGGCGGGAGATAGGTGATTGTTAGGAAATGTTTTAGTCAGTTCAGCAATGGAGGAGGTGAAGAAGGAATTAAATAGTGAGGCTATTTCGAGGTCGGTTTTGCTGATGTCTGGACAAGGGTTGTTTTTAGTGCCAGGTCTGAGGAGTGAATTGATGGAATTCCAGAATTGTTTGGGGTTTCTAGCATGGTTTTCTTGAAGTTGGATGTAGTAAGATTTTTTGTCTTTAATGATTTGTTTCTTGGTGAGGTTTCTTAATTGCTTGAACTTAAGGAGTGTTTCAGGTTGTTTGAGTTTATGGTAGGTTTTCCAGGTTTTATCTCTTAGGAGCATTAGCTTTTTTGTATCTTTGGTGAGCCAAGGGGAGGTTTTTGCTTTAAGTCTTATAGTTCTAGGTGGGGCTAGAGAGTTAAGGACTGTTAAAAATGTTGAATTGAAATAGTGGACAGCTTCATCTAGTGGTAGTAGACTTAAAGGGTTCCAGTTGACAAGTTTAAGTGAGTCAGAGAAGGAGGTAGGGTTAAAGTTAGAGAGGTTTTGAGTGTGAATGTAGTGGTGGGAGTGGGGGGGGGAGTAGCTCGTATGGGATAAGCAGGGAGGTGGTCTCCTAGAGGGTCTGGAGAGGTGTCAGATTTTATGATTTTGTTTGGATGAGATACGAGAATCCAATCAAGTATGGAGCCAGGAGGATTAGCTTTGTTTGGTCTGGTAGTGGAGTTAATAAGTTGGGAGAAATTAAATAGGTTGATGGTTATTGAGGGATTTGGGTTTGAGATTTTACTCCAATCGATGTTTACATCACCTAAAATGAAGGTTTCTAGATTAATATTAGAGGAAGTCCAGGATTGGATGTCTTCTAGAGTATTAGTATTGTTGCCTGGAGGAATATAGAGACAGATGATGCAGATAATTTTATGGTTGTTCAATTTTAGTAGGCCAATTACTAGTTCAGTGTTATTGAACGATGGGATAGGGTTTGGGTAGGGAGTAATGGACAAGAGGTTGGAGTAGATTAGAGCAACACCACCGCCTCTTTTATTAGGTCGGTCGCATCCTAGGGAATGGAATCCTGGGGGGTAGGAACTCAGAGTCATTAATGTGAGGTTTTAGCCAGGTTTCAGTGATAGCTGCTATATCAGGGGAGTTATGGTTGAGCCAGGTATGGAAGAGGGATAGTTTATTGTTTAAGCTTTGGGCATTGATGGTAAGGAATTTGAGTTGTTTGTTAGAGGATTTCTTGTAGTTGTTAGGGGGGTTTGTGGGATGAAAGGTAGGACCTGGGTTGGGGTGAATGTCTCCAGCTAAGTGAATGATTGTGGGAAGGGGAAGGTTCTTTTTAGTTTTATTTGTAGATGGAGGTGGCTGGTAAAAGTGTGGTTTACATTTAAGGTTTGCATCTGACGTAAGAAAAAGCTTAATTTTCATGAAGAGTAATGGGAAGGAAGGAATTAATGAAGTGGATATGTTGTGGTAGTGAGAGACAGGGTGGTGTTGGGGAATAAGAAGAGGAGGGAGTAAGTGGATATGAGTATAGGAAGTGATGTGGTATAGGGAGATTAGTAGGAGAAGGAAGGAAGACAGTTGAAGGATTTTGGGAGGAAGGGATAGCATGATGGTAGTGGTAGGAAAGTAAGTAGAGGTGAAGGGGAGTTTGTAAAATATTAGGGGGAGTGGTTACAGAGAAGATTGTAGGGGGAGTGGTTACAGAGAGGAAGGGGAGGGTTTAGGAGAGATTGGATTGGTTGGAAGAGAGGGGAGGGAGAGATAGGGGGGAAATAAATTTAGATGTACTGGGGGCAGGTGAGATTTGGGGGCAGGGTAGGGGAGCGGAGTGAGCCCGTAGGGCAAACGGAGTGGTCAGAGCCAGGAAGGCTGGATGAGAGCAGGAAACCTATCAGTGGACTGTTGAAGTGCTGAAAGGTAAGTACTGGGGACAGGGGATTTAGCAGAATGGAGTGAGCTACAATGTTTAAAGTCAAGTATTGATAGAAAAAGTAAAGGGAAGGTAGAGCTTGTATAAAAAATTACAGACATGAGAAACAACAAAATGTAAGAAATTGAGGATAATGGGGGAAGCTGCCACCTAGTGGATAAATGCAGTAGTGCACCTGTAGCTCCACCGAGGCAGATCCCTAACAGGGCTAAGTTGAGGGAAAAAGGGAACTTGAGAAGAAAGAAGAAAATAAATAAGTAGGCTGCTGGATTTCCTGGTAGGGGAGCTTACTGAACACCTAGTCGGCCTTTGGGTATGTATATTAATACAGAGGTTTAGCAGCCGTTGTACAAACTTTCTCAACACCTTCTAGGAAGGGCTTAGATTCTATTCCCATACAAGGGTTGAAGCCGTGGAGTTTGCTATATTATATTTTGGGTGTAGGTATCCAAGCCAGGCGTAGACGCAGAGGGTATTGTAGAGTGGAAAAAGTTTCTCAACACCTTCTAGGAAGGGCTTAGATTCTATTCCCATACAAGGGTTGAAGCCGTGGAGTTTGCTATATTATATTTTGGGTGTAGGTATCCAAGCCAGTGAGACGCAGAGGGTATTGTAGAGTGGAAAAAGTTTCTCAACACCTTCTAGGAAGGGCTTAGATTCTATTCCCATACAAGGATTGAAGCCGTGGAGTTTGCTATATTATATTTTGGGTGTAGGTATCCAAGCCAGGCGTAGACGCAGAGGGTATTGTACAGTGGAAAACGTTTCTCAACACCTTCTAGGAAGGGCTTAGATTCTATTCCCACACAAGGGTTGAAGCCGTGGAGTTTGCTATATTATATTTTGGGTGTAGGTATCCAAGCCAGGCGTAGACGCAGAGGGTATTGTAGAGTGGAAAAAGTTTCTCAACACCTTCTAGGAAGGGCTTAGATTCTATTCCCATACAAGGGTTGAAGCCATGGAGTTTGCTATATTATATTTTGGGTGTAGGTATCCAAGCCAGGTGTAGACGCAGAGGGTATTGTAGAGTGGAAAAAGTTTCTCAACACCTTCTTGGAAGGGCTTAGATTCTATTCCCATACAAGGGTTGAAGCTGTGGAGTTTGCTATATTATATTTTGGGTGTAGGTATCCAAGCCAGGCGTAGACACAGAGGGTATTGTAGAGTGGGAAAAGTTTCTCAACACCTTCTAGGAAGGGCTTAGATTCTATTCCCATATAAGGGTTGAAGCCATGGAGTTTGCTATATTATATTTTGGGTGTAGGTATCCAAGCCAGGCGTAGACGCAGAGGGTATTGTAGAGTGGAAAAAGTTTCTCAACACCTTCTAGGAAGGGCTTAGATTCTATTCCCATACAAGGGTTGAAGTCGTGGAGTTTGCTATATTATATTTTGGGTGTAGGTATCCAAGCCAGGTGTAGACGCAGAGGGTATTGTAGAGTGGAAAAAGTTTCTAAACACCTTCTTGGAAGGGCTTAGATTCTATTCCCATACAAGGGTTGAAGCTGTGGAGTTTGCTATATTATATTTTGTGTGTAGGTATCCAAGCCAGGCGTAGACGCAGAGGGTATTGTAGAGTGGAAAAAGCTTACTTGTGTTGCCGACGCTGCCCCACACTAGCACCAGGATACACAACAGCCAAGGAGGCAGACAAGCTTTCTCAAATGCTTGTATTATGGGGTGAAGGAGAGGGTTAAAGTTACTTCTTTTCTTAAATGTTCTATTGTTAGAATTCAAGTTACCTTGCTGTTCCTGTTAAAATTTAATTTTCTAGTGTATAATTTTAATTCTGTGATGGTATCTACAATATCTAACTTTAAACCAGGTATAAATTTAAACCCTTTTCTAAAAACTGAAGAAAATGTCTCATCTATCTGAATATTCGAATAGTTAAAAATATTAAAACCTTCCATTGACAGACATTTCCCATCATGATTAACCTGAATAATTCCCCTGTTAAATTGTACAGCAGACTCTATCTGCTCCTGTAACCCTCCCTGAATGTCCCCCTGTTGTACCTTGCAGAGTGTTGTTGGCCTAAAAAAGGTTTTTGTTTTTTTTTATTCCTATTTTCAATGCGCTCTGACCTTCTAAGGGGTGGGTATTGTGCATCATATTCTTTCTGTGTAGTGGGGAATGACTTTCCTTCATTACTTGGACCCTCCTCACTGGAAAAAACATTGTTATCAGTAGTCAAATGCCCATCTATAACTTTCTCTAACCCTGAAAAATAACTAGGCATAGGGTATACTTGCTTTTTGTTGTAATCAGTGTTATCTCTTAATAACTTTTTCTTCTTACGCTCAACATTAGTTTTGACATTTAAATCAACTTTATCAAGAATACATTGATAATTTGTACAGTTAGAATCAAATAAAGCATCTTCAGTTAACTTAATATTCAACACATCTAACTGTTCAAACAATACTTTGATATGGTTGTTATTAGTTTCAATAATAAACTTCATTAAATCAAAACCAAAACAGCCAAATAAACCCAAAAGTTCATCCATATTACAGTCGCTGGATTGCATGCCATTGGGAAAATTGAAAAGTCTTAAACCTTTCGGTACGTGCTTATTTTTGAGACTCTCCTCAAGAAATAAATTGTCACATTGCAAATTCCGTACCTTAAATAGGAGATTTTCAAATCTCCTCAATGAGACATTAAATGTTGGAAAATCGCCATCGTCGTCCTGTCCAATGCTCCTATTGTTGAAACAAACGTCTTTTCTTGTCCAGTCATTGAAACTGAAGGTTGTTAAACCTACATTGAAAGCCTCCTGCTGGCGTGGTATAGTGTGTTGCAAACCGGGCCGTTCTACCAGCAAGGTGGAGGAAAAATCCCCCTGATTCAACAGTCTAAAGCTGGAAGCAACCATTTCGTTCATTCTGGTCTTGGAATTACTTGAAACAGGTTGCAATTTGTCAACTCTTTTGGTTAATTCAGAAACCTGTTGAGACAACTTGGCAAGTAACTGAACAATACTAGAATCATTGCTGACCTTTTGCCCATTCCCAGGAAGTTGAGAGCCAAAAGGTAGTTCAATATCTAAGGAGGAACTCCCCCTAACAATATCGTTGGTTGGCTCCATAGTCAGTAAGCCAAAAAAGATTGTTTGCACAGTATAAATAAATGCTACAAATAGCGAAAGTACACAAACGAAGTGCAGTACCAAAATAAAAAGCACCGTGTTAGCCGTGGAATTCACCCCAACAATGGAAACAAGAAAACTCCACAAAAATGCTGATCCATTGCAATGAACACCAACAAATGAACCAAACTATTAACCTCATGCATATCAAAACTAGCTCTAAGTGGAGACATCCACCCCAACCCTGGCCCTACCATCTCCAACCCCAATCCTCATAATCGGACTAGAAACCACAACTGCTCCCATATTACAGCCAATAGAAAGCCAAGTGACTTCTTTCTACTAAGTGTAAATATTAGAAGTATATCCAACAAAGTCCATGAACTCCATGCCACCATAGACTTGTACTCCCCCATATATAGCATCCTGACAGAAACCTGGCTAAAACCTCACATTACCAGTGAGCAAATACTCCTTACAGGTTACGGCATGTTAAGAGTAGACCGGCTAAACAAGAAAGGAGGCGGTGTAGCTATAATATTTAAACAGCATCTAAACATCCAGATCTTAAAATCATCAGCTCCACAAAATGAAGAAATAATATATACCAACCTCAAAATAAACCAAAACTAAACCATCAACATAATTGGATGCTACTTCCCACCTGGCCAAAACATCCCTCCACTAGAAAACCTCCTCAGCTGGTCTACCCACCATCTCCCCCAAGAAACTATCATTTTAGGTGATTTCAATATTGATTGGCAATCCTGTTCTGGCAACCATCCAACCCATCATGTAAACCTTCATGGCTTCACCCAACTAGTCCAGTTGCCAACCAGGATAAATAAAAACTTCAGTAAGCACACTACCATGGATTGGATACTAGTCAGTAAGAGCCCCCAGTCATATAAAATAGGCTGCTTATCAGATAGCCTCACTGATCACTCCCCAACATTCCTACTCATAAAATACCTATACCAAGCTAAACCTGTCATCTACCATCAAATACGTAAAAAACTAAACTTTAACCCACTCACATTCATCTCATCCCTCAAAGAATGTAACTGGCATCCTCTAAAGTACCTCAGTCTTGATGACACAGTTGAATTTTTTAATACTACCTTCCTGAGCATCCTTAATTACCATGCCCCCATAAGACTTTCCAGAACCAAAGCACAACCCTCCCCATGGCTACAGAAAACCACTAAGTCAGAAATGAAAAACAGGGATAAAGCCTGGGAGCACTGGCGCAAAACCAAAACCCCTCAACTAGACAGAAATTCCTAGAACTACGCAATAGAGTCAAAAAGCTAATAAAACAGGACAAATTCCAATACTACCAGTCTGCCCTAGACTCCTCACAACACAGGCCCAAACAATTCTGGTCCTCCATAAACTCCATCCTCCACCCAGGTAAAGTCAGTACCCCTCCTCCTAACATCCCTCACTCCTCAGAAAATATTGCTACCTCATTCAACACACACTTCACACAAACCATACTATCACTAGCTAAACAACACAACCCCTCCCTCCAACCCACACCTTCAACTAGTAATCTCCCCACTGCCTTCTCTTTTTCTCCTGTACCTACCTCCAACATAAAAAAACTCTTAACTAAACTTAAACCCACCAAATTAGCAGCAGACAACCTCCCAAGTGAATACCTACAAATCGCAGCTGATGCTCTGGCCTACCCAGTATCCATCTTGATTAACCGATCTCTGTCAGAAAGTTACGTTCCCACACTGTGGAAAGTATCACATATAAATCCCCTCCACAAAGGTGGACCCTCCACAGAACTAAACAATTACCGCCCCATAGCTATTCTCTCTCCACTCTCCAACATACTAGAGAGATGCATACACTCTCAGGTCTCAGACTACTTCCTTACTAACAACCTCCTTTCCAATACTCAGCATGGTTTCCGACCAAACCATAGCACCACCACTGCCTTACTCTCCTTTACTAACACTATCCTTCAGCATAAAAACAATGGCTATCTCTCCTCTGCTACTTTTCTAGACCTATCTAAAGCATTTGACATGGTCCCACACAAACAACTTATCTCTGTCCTCAGTAACCTATCCTTCTCTCAATCAGTCACCAACTGGTTTCAGAGTTGCCTGTCTGACCGCCAACAATCCGTTGTATTGCAGAATGACATATCTCCCCAACTACCTGTCTCCAAAGGGGTTCCCCAAGGATCCATCCTTGGAACCCTACTCTTCTCTGTTTACACCAATAATCTAGCCTCTGCCACCAAACATGGCACACTCATACAATACGCAGATGACTCAACCATCATCTGCTCAGCCCAGTCCCTACCCAAACTGCAAAAAGTCACACAGGAAGCCTTTTCCTCTGTTGAAACTTGGTTATCTGATGCTCAATTAATACTGAACCCAAACAAAACTAAACTACTCATCTACCAACCCACCAAACATACTCAAAACAACTCTCACTTTAACATCACAGCAAAAGACAACACCACTATATACCCAACTGAACACACCAAATTGCTAGGAGTGGAAATAGACAATAAAGTAAAATTTGACATTCACATATCCATGACCATAAAAAAAGTCCACAAAAAACTAGGAGCGTTATACAGAAATAAGCAAATTCTCACCAAAGCAGCAAAGATTTCAGTAGCAAATTCCCACCTTATCTCCACCCTACTTTATGCCTCTTCAATATATACCAACCTAAGGCAATGAGATCTAAACAAGCTAGAGACCTGCTACAACAAAATCGCCAAATTCGCCACAGGGGCATCCTACCGTAGTCACCACTGTCTCTCACTTGCTGAACTGGGCTGGCTTGAACTCCCTCACCTCCTTCAGTGGTATCAACTCTCACTCGCCCACAAACTAGTAAACCATCCACTAAATGTCCCATCCCTCCAGAATCTACTCCAACCCTATCGCACCACCAGACCACTAAGATCCAGCAACAAAAATCACTTGCAGATCACTAAAGCCAATAACTCTGCTAGTGAAGCACTATTCTCTTGCACCATAGCCAAATTATGGAACTCCCTCCCACAAAAAAATTACCTCCATACCAACATGCACCCACTTCAAAACTTTACTAAAAGCACACCTAAAAACATGCTGGCTATGCCCTTGCAACTCCCACTCTAATATCACCCACCCCATCCAACCACTACCTTTCTTTCCACTCTGCTAACTACCTTGATTATAGCAAGCTCAGATGCTCATAAGCCTAGTACTTATTATACAGCAGGAACTTCTTATTGTAACATTTGTTAATCTGTTATGTATTTCACAGATAAAGATTCTAATTGTCTACTGATGTACTATGTACTTCATCTGTAAATATGTTGTAAGTAATTGCTATGTTAAATTGTTAATCGTTATGTAATCCAATGTAACTACTGTCTGTTTATTTTAACTGTGGAGCTTTTCTTCCCGGGCCTCCGCTGAAAATGGACCTACGTCCAGTCGGACACTCCCGGTCAAGAAATGTAAATAAATAAATAAATAAATAAATAAAAATAAAATCTCAGGTGTCTCAGGGTAACAAAATCCACCAAAAGCCACACCATGGTAAAAAGGTAAAACACTTTATTCCATAAGATAAAAAATGTTAAGCGCTTTCATCCGTAACATATATTAAAGGACTTCATCAGAACATTTAAAATAGTGCAAACCAACCTCTTTTAAAAAATGAGCAATTAATGATGTCACTAATGACTGACAAAAATTTTAAGAAATATTACTATCAACCTAAAACATACACCATAAGCATGTAAATCATAAGGTAAAAAATAAATAAAATCTTTCCATATTTCAAAGCTGCAATGCTCTTTTTTTCAAAACAGGCAATAATGGTACATGGTCATTTAAACCTAGTGTATAGTTAGCTTTTAATCTAATAATCCAGTATACCTCCCTAATCTCAAGCATCAATTCCCACCACCCTCCCCTGACACTACGAGGAACCACTTCAAGGATACCAAACACAAACCTTGGTGTTTTGTTGTAACAACAATTCAGGGTGTGTTTAAATAAGGCCAGTGGCGGCTGGTGACTTCAAATCAAAGGGGGGCTGCAGGAGACAGATGAATGGGTGGAGCCAATGAGAAGGGATGTGACCAACTAGAAAGGGGCAGAACTATGCTCAAAACCACAAAAAATGGGACTTTAATTAAATAGGCTGCCCTGGGTGCGAAACCGTCATTATGAGAGTCCAATCAAGACAAAATGAAGTGTAGAAGAAAAAAAATATTTCAGTGCATTGGCTACATGACAGCTTACTTAATATCTAGATGAAAACAAAAAGGTTGTGAGGCATGAAAAAATAAATTACTTTTTAAATACATTACTGAAATGCCAGTCATAATCAAGTATAAAAAACAAGCAGCATTCAACTCAAACAACTTCTCCTTGCACTGCAGTTCTAATTATAATATATATTTTCAGCTTTATAAAAGTAGCAAGTAACATGCTGAAAGTAGCAATCTCTGTGTTTCCCCCACTTGAAAAATGTTTCTTATCCAAAAAAGACCTGCTGCCTGACAATAACTATCTACTTGTTTCATGGGGAAAACATGATCAAAGTAAAAAAATGAACAAACAAGAAACAAGCTCAAGATAAATTGCTAAAAGGATTACTGCACAGGTTATGGACCACACATGACAGATTGGCACTCTATTTAGTTTACTAGTAAAGCCTGCAAAGATGACTGCAAGTCTCTAGCAAATGTAGTGAGCTTCTGAAAATACTGTAATCCTGTCCTTTATTACAAATACTGTCATATGCATTTCAATACCCAAGGCTTATATGTTATTTAGTTATGTAAATATTCTCTTCATCGCAACAACAAAAAGGTTTCAGTGTTGGTAATCCTTTAACAGTATGCTTATTAAAGCTTACTTGCATCTTACAATCTCAGACAAGTGTACCTGATAGTTATTAAAGTATTCCTACTTAAATACAGTGCAACAGGCAGTATAATAATGTGCATTTTCTGAATAAGAAGCATAAATCAACAGTATAAAAATATGACAGAAAACCAAAATATTCTGCAAAATCAAGGACAGATGAAAAGCCACTGTAGTACTTGTGTCTACCTTGGATGGGGGCGGGGGACTCTGCACACTTAACACTGCATAACTGCTCTTTGCCTTGCTTGGATACATCCAGAGTCACTAAGTGGGAGAGTGGGGTGCAACAAGTATGTCACAATTAAATGTCTCTGGCTGACGGTGATGGCCCTGATACATTTGTCATATCTCTCAGCCTCAGAGCAAGAAATCTGGACAAAGCCATAAACAGAAGTGGGACAAAAGCCCAAAAATAGACAATTTTTAAATATTGCTCTTATAAACATAGGAAGATAATAGAATAGTATGTCTTGCATTAGTATTAATTTTCTGAAGGACATGAAATCTGAAACTCAAATGTCTGTCATTATTTTCTAATGTCAGTCTTTAATGATTTGCCACTAATTTGTCAGAAAACCACAATTTTATGCAAAACGGACCTAAAATGTGATGGAGAAATATAAAATACCCACACAATACAGCTGGGAACCTATCAAAGAAGGGACACTTTTTAATATTACTACTGTTAACTTGAGCAGCTGACAAAATAAGAGAATCTACATGCATTTCTGAAATTAAAAGTAATCTATAACTGATCATTACAATTATTTATTAATTGTAAACCCTCCACGTTTTCTTCCAAATTTGCCATTTTGCAGAGGGATTATTGGGGGAGAGCAACATTTTGAGCCAAAATCAGGGACTATTGAGAGGTTTGGGTATACCTAATTCTATAAAGTGATTTATTTGCGAGTACTTCTCATCCTATTAACACAGGAAATTTGGACAAGGCCAAATATATTAGGGGAACATACGAACAGTACTAAAAGTTGCCCTTGTATAAACATAGTTGATAGAACAACAGGTCTTGCTTTAGCATGAATTTTTCTGAAGAGTATGAATTCTGAAACTCAATGTCTGTCATTATTTACTGACTTCATTTTTAAATGATTTGCCAGAAAACCACAAATTTTATGAGGAACAAACCAAAAATAAGAAGCAAAAATCTATTCTTTCTGCAAAAATCTGGACAGTTAAGAGGTATAGTTCAGCTGGGCTGTCTGAGTTTGCTGCCCTTCTCCTCCTCACAAAATCATGGTTGAATGGGACCTCCCCCCTGCAGCTATTCCAATGTACCATGACTTGGCTATTTCACCCCATTTACCATAAACACTGTAATGTGCATACTGCTTTACTTCTACAATGATTTAGATTTCATTTAAAAGTTTTATTTTACATTTTGCAGCACAAACACTAATAGAAATCTGCTAAACAAAGCAATGCAGTCTCACAATGAAAATAGACTTAGCATTAAAACTTCTCTGCCCTTGAAACTCACATTCATTGAAACAGCATTGAAACCCACATTCAAAGAAAATACATCTGGCCAGTGGCAGATAAAGATTAACTTTGGGCTGTTTTCAAATCATAGACCCCTTGCACAGGAAACATACATGTGTTCTTTAATACACCTTCCTGAATGTCCTCGTATAATACAGTACAGCTGTTAGAGGGCATTTTAAATTTATTGTTTTGAACATTTTTCTAGTAAACAATAAAAAATGCATGCACTAATAATGACAAAACTGCCCAGTTCAGAACATTTCCATCATAAAATCTACTCAAACTTCTACAATCCACCAGTGTCAGTAAATATGCACAATCTCTGCAGAAGTAAAGGTAATCTAAATAATTCCACATTAAAGAGATCTGTAAGGAATGTTTTACTATTGCTTGTGCCCACTTGAGATATACAATGTAGCTCTTGTCCCATGGGCATCTTATATCTCTCTGTACTCTCTTTTTTTCTAGACAGTTCACCTCTATATCACCCTCTCTGGACTGCACAGACTTCTTTAGCTCCTCCACCTCCTCAATGTTATGATAATGCCCTTCCAAAAACAGTAATCTGATTTTGTTAACAAATAATGAGAAATGCCTTTCCCAATCAGGAAGACACAACCTCACTATATATAGAGGATGCATGAAGTGAGGGCACAGCCTGAGCAGAAAGGTAAAGATATATGGATGGAGTAAACTCCCCCTGTCCAACTGTCGTTTTCATTTTAGCATGCACTGTAGCTTTGCATCCCAGTGTAACTAACAAACACGTCTCAATATGAACTGTACTCTTAAATTCCAAAGACAAAGAGTGAAATGCAGAAGGCTTTAACTGCAGCAATGAAGAACCTCAGACTTCTAAAGCTCTGGCCTAGTCTCTCAGCATTACATTTGCTGCCTCTGCTCCTACCCTTCTTTATCCTTTGTTTTGTCTTTTTTTTCTTTCTGTCAGAGAAATAGTAGTACTACAGACTGTATAATTTTACTTTGCAACATATGTACCTGACATAATAAAGCTTGCTCTCACCTTCACAATGTGTTTTAATCCCAAATATTCTGCATGGTTTAGAACATTATACAAATCTATTTAAACTGGCTATACCATCAAAATCACTAACTTGACTTTGTGTAAGGTTACTTACCCTTCATCTCCAAAACTCCACAAAACGGTGCCATATCTCCAGTGATCACTTCTTCATCGACACAAGCATGCAGAAAATCATGACTCCTAAACTTCCTAAATGTGTGCATTTATACTGCTACTGCTAAAATCATAAACATCATCTTTTTTCATTTGCTAGCACACAAGACTGCCATAATGATCATGATAAAATTCAGTAGATTTTGTATTCATCAAAATAAACAAATTATCAAAGATGTGAGAGTGGGAAAACATTCAGTAATACTCCTCCATACTGGAACTAAAACGATCAGATAGGAAAAGGAAAATGTGAGTATGGAGTGGGATCGGGCAATACTGTGATCAGCAAACACATGGCAAAAGATAAGCTGTCTACACACAATTCTGCCATAACAGCACACTAAACCACTGCACAATGCTTTTCTGTACTGTGCAGAAGTATCTAACTTATTTTCACTCATCCTGGCCAAACACTCCAAGCAAAGCCATTCAGATGATGATGAAGCCAACATTCTATGTGCTGCAAGAAGGTCCACTAAGTTATGATGCATTTTGCTGACCCTCAGACTTGCAGAAACACATCAGTACCTTATCTTGCCAAAATGGATGCTGTCACAGTTCACACTCAATGCAATAAGATGCTTTTTTATCAATAAAGTATTCCTGACTTAATATTTTAGTTAGTCTTTATTGATAATAAATCATTCAAGGGAGCAGTCCTAATAAAAAAGTATCCATTTTCCACAAAAAAAAAAAAAACACTCACAAAAGACATCCAGAACAAACATGAATGCATTACAGCCACAAAGCAGCTACTTCTTACAGCTGTTCTGTAAAAAGATACACAGAGAACTCCATTGTTTTACCTTTTTTCACATTCAGAAAATCTTGATTTTCCTTTTAGTAATTACATAAAAGATGCCTATTGACTGTAGAAATTAAGACATCAGCCCTGCCAATGATCAGTTGATAACTAAATTAGAGAAACACACACACACACACACACACACACACACACACACACACACACACACACACACACACACACACACACACACACACACACACACACCTACCTTACCTGACTGTCATGTCCTGTAGCTGTTTCCCAGATCAGTCTGCTCTTGGCTCCAAGCGATCCACGAATGCCCCAATCGGTTGTCCTTTAGCCCGCGCATGTATCCTCCTCCATACTACCGATCCACCTGTCCTCCATACTAGCCCGCGCATGTCTCCCGCAATATGTGAGGAGGCTGGAGCCTCCTGCGATTGGCCCAGCCTGTGGGCGATGCAGTCCGGTGACTGTCTGGTTTGTGCAGTCACCACCGCACAGATCTCTAGGTCGGAAGGGTGGAGTTAACTCCCTTCCCTATCTGGACTGCCTAACTAAGCAGTCTGGCGCTCAGGAATGCCTGAGCATGCGTGCTTTGAGTTCTGGTCTGCCTAACACAGCAGCCAGGAACTAAGTACGCATGCTCAGAGTCCGAGAATTTTTGTTTATTTTTTTATTTTTATTTTTATGTGTTCTACAGGATGGTGGGGGGACTGGGACTTTATTTTATACACAGGTGGGAGACACATTTTACAGGTTGGAGGACTGCAGTCCCGCAGTCCTATAGCACGAGCCACCCCTGAATAAGGCATTGTTAGAATTCCCTTTCTCTATAACGTAAGTGTGTTCATATATCCTGGTTCTCAATTTTCTTTCTGTTTTAGAACTTACAAATCTTAAGAATGATTTGATTAATGTTATTATGGTAGCTATGGAGTTTATTTTAACCTCCAATTTTTTTACTTTTTGAGGGGGAATTTTTTAAACAAACTCACAGGGTTGCCATGGGAGCTTCATGTGCCCCTGTGTACGTGAATCTTGTTTTATATTCTTGGGAGAAAAAATATGTATTTTCGAGTATTTTCAGTACACAGTGGTACACCTATATTCGCTATTTGGACCATATATTCATCCTTTGGAAGAGTGAAAAAACAGTGTTCATAGAGTTTTCTAATTATATTAATCAGATCTGTTCCTACTTCAAATTTACATCTAATTGACCCTTTTAAATATCCGAATAATCCTTCCAATACAAACAATTTTACTTTTTATTCACCGTGTCACAAAATGTGGTCGAGAATAGATTTTTTTCTGATTTCACAAACAATGATTAATTTTGAACCATCAGTTCTCATACATGCGCGTTATTTGTCGGATCATTCAAAAATCTCATTACACTTTTCTAAAGATTCTATGTATAATTTGTCTCACAGGGGCTATAATTGGTCTTTAAACCCAGATCTATTAAATAAAGAAGAAATAATACATGAAATCATAGATGTTCTTAATAGTTTAGTAGTTAAGTTGGAGAATTCTCAACATTCTCCTGATATAGAATGGGCAACAGTTAAGACGCAAATAAGAGGGATCTTCTTGCAAAAAGCTTCATATTATAAAAAAATGTATATTAGAGAGATACAAGATTTGGAAGTTAAAATAAATTCACTTGATCAAAAGCTGATTCTGAATTACAACAGTCAAACAGAGGAGGAATTATTCAAATGCCAAAAAGATCTTTTCTTAATTCAAAATAATAGGTTGACGTTTTATGAGCATAAAATGTTAGCGAGGCATGCTAATCATATTCAAACACCATCAAGGGCATTAGCTAGAATTATTAATCAATCAAAATCAGCATCTGTAATTTCGGAAATACAGCTTGGCAATACAATATATTCTAAAACCACAGATATTATTAATGTTTTGAAAGAATATACTCGGATATTTATGCGGATCAAAAGGATCTATCTTTAAATGGATCTACTGAGGAATTTTTCCAGAAAATTAGTTTCCCAAAAATAGATGACATTTCCCAAGAAGACCTAATTAAACCTATATCGAGGGAAGAAATAACTGATAGAATCAAAAATCTCAAACCATACAAGGCACGGGGCCTGATGGCCTGACTGCTGAATTTTACAAAACTTTTGTGATATTCTGGGTAAAATACTCTTGATTGTATTTAATTATATAATTAATAATAAAATTAATGATCTCCATTT
Source organism: Protopterus annectens (assembly GCF_019279795.1). Taxonomy (NCBI): domain Eukaryota; kingdom Metazoa; phylum Chordata; order Ceratodontiformes; family Protopteridae; genus Protopterus; species Protopterus annectens. Next base: position 741,283,080 of record NC_056745.1, on the reverse strand, counting down.
TAACGCATCAAAAACTATCCTTATACCTAAAATGAATACTGATACTCAGAATCCGGATAATTATAGACCTATCTCACTTTTAAATGTTGATATGAAAATTTTGACTTCTATCTTGGCTAATAGATTGAAAAGAATTATGAATCAAATAATTTCTAGTGAACAAGCTGGTTTTGTAACTGCCAGACAAACAAGTGATAATACATTAACACTACATTCATTAATTTCTTATGCTAAACAAAAGAAATTAAATATTTATGCACTCATAATTGATGCGCAAAAGGCTTTTGATAGGGTTGATGTAGGATTCTTGTTTGACACTTTGCCACAGTTCAATATACCCAAGGAATTTATATCATGGTTACAAATTTTATATACTAATCCTTACACTACTTTGTATATTAACAAAAGTTTCTCTAAAAGAATACAACTTAAAAATGGAACACGACAGGGCTGTCCTTTGTCTCCCTTGTTGTTCAATATATATTTAGAACCTTTATTTTTATATATTAAACAGAATGCACCCATATTATATGGAACAAAAATATCCATGGCGGCGTTTGCAGATGACCTTAATATTTACTGCACAACACCAATATCAGATACTGAAAAATTACTGAAAGCAGTGGAGAACTTTGCGGTAATATCTAATTACAAAATTAACCTCAAAAAAACAAGCATATTTCCCTTAAGGACTCCGAAACCCTTTTCACTTCTTTCATTGGTGGGACAGGTAAAATCTGAAGAGAAAATTAAATACTTGGGTATTACCTTTTTTACAGATGATAAGGAGTTTTATAACACTAACATTAAATTAGTCTGGGATCACATAATATTTGATTTTAAGAGATGGAAAAATCTAAAGTTACCGGTATTAGCAAAAGTTGCAATTATTAAAATGAATGTTTTACCCAGATTATTATATATATTTAGATCTGCTCAAGTATTCATTTCCAAGGGTTTTTTTAAACAAATCCACAGGGAATCGGCTAAGTTTATTTGGGATCCAAAAAAGACCAGAATATCATATGATAAATTGATGACCCCAAAAAATAAAGGGGGACTAGACTTACCAAATTTCGAAACGTACTATTTAATAATAAATTCGAACAGAATCTTAGGAATTGCCAACTATGATATATCTAGCAATAAATGGACACCAATGTGGGTAACTGTGAACTATAAATATATCTTGAATTTGAATATTAACCCCAAAGCAGTACCTTTTTTAAAAAAGGAAATGATTAAATCGTATGATACAATGGATCACATTAAATTATATATAACGCCAGTACAGAATTTATTTGGATCTCTAAATCTTATCCAGCATATGATGGTCTTCCAACCTTTTCATAGAAATCCTAACTTGAAAATTAATAATAAACTAATAAATCTTAAAACTTTTCCTCTTATGATGAATCTTACCTTACTTGATATATATCCTTACTTAAAGGAATCCATTAATACAATAAGACAAGAAATGAATCTGCCCAAATCATATTTAACTATTTTGAGACAGATTAAGGAACTAGCTATAAGTTATTTTGATGACTTTAAAATTAAAGATGAGGAAATAACAAAATGTTTCAACTTATGGCAATCTCTTCAACAAGATGTCAAATATATAGCAGCCACTAATAAATTAATAAAGGATTTTAAATTTCAGAATACAGTGCTTATTTCAAAATATTGAGGAGAAATTACCACTTACAGAGGACAAGCAGTTCATGAAGGCAATTAATCTAACAACAAAATCAATATCTTTCCAAAAATTAATGTATACTCAACTTATGATTTTTGGCAATGCCTATTATACACGCCTCAGATTGCACAGGTTTAATTCTAAAAACTCTCCAAACTGTCCATATTGTACAGATCAAACAGCAGATCTTCTTCATATGTTCTGGAGCTGTAAATGTATCTATAAACTCTGGAACTCGTTAAAACTACAACTCCAAAAGATGGGATATCAAAGTTCAACACTTTCATGGGAATTCATGATATTACATATCCCTCCAAAACAACTTCCTAGATCCCAAGTCACTATATTTATTAATATTTTCCTATTAATGAAACTTTATATAGTTACAAACTGGTTAAATCCATCTCAAACCTCATGGAACAATTTTAGGACTTTAGCAATAAGACATATATTAGCTCACAAACCACTTTTGAAGGATCATAATAAAAATATTAATAACCCAAAGATATGGGAACAAATTTTTAATATCATACTGGCATAATATATGGAGATCGAGTGTATTTGTGAGACATATATACTCATTACGGGAAAAGATGTTAATAAGTAAAGATTGAGATAACTGACTTATGTAAAATTCTTTTGTTATATGTTTCTGTATAACTTGATGTTACATTTGGAGGCATTCATGTAAATATTGTATATATGTTTTTGGGATTGAACTGGATAGGATAGTTAGAAGGTATTAATATTTTTGTTTTGTTTAAGTTTGTATGGAAAATGCTAAAACAATAAAGATTTATTATTGAAAAAAAAAAATTTACATCTATTAGTTCCCCGGAAGGTATTAATTACTTAGATGTTATGGTTTCCAAGGACAAGGAAAGAAGGATTTTTCTTTCAAAGATTTTTAGGAAAGAGACTTTTTCGAACAGCTATTTAAATTTCAATAGCTGCCACCCACCACATAATAAGAAAAATATTTTCAAGGGGCAGTTGGTTAGGGCTGCCAGAATGCGTTCTAGTAAGGAACTGTTTCAGGAAGAAACGAAGTATATTACGAACATGTTCAAATGAAGGGGTTACCCTGACCAGCTCCTCCTGGAGATTAATAATGAACTACAAGCAGGGTGGGGTAACAAGTTCAGACCCCTTCTTTGTAGTGGGGAATCTATTTCAAATATCTCGGTGAAACATAATGGTCCTGAGGAAAAGTTTTGTAGAGCCATGGTTCTTACATATGGAGAGGGAGAAAAACAAGTAAGAGATATTCTAAAGAAAAATTGGAACATTTTTAGGACTAACCAAGAGATTTTTAATATACTGGGTTCTTATCCTAGGGTAGTTTACAAAACAGGACGTAACATTAAATATCTTATGGAACACCCATCACCTATTGTTCCCCTAGTACACAAGGGTACCACTAGTTGTGGTAGTTGTAGACAATGTCTATATGTTTGTAATAATGACACTATTTTTATCAAGGATAGTGTGAAAGGAATTCATTTACAGAGAGGGAATTGTAACTCCAAAGGGGTGATCTATATTGCTTACGCCCACTGTGTAAGAACTTCTATGTGGGTAAAACAGAAAGAAAATTGAGAAACAGGATATATGAACACACTTACGCTATAGAGAAAGGAAATTCTAACAATGCCTTATTTAAACACTCCCTGAATTGTTGTTACAGCAAAACACCAAGGTTTGTGTTTGGTATCCTTGAAGTGGTTCCTTGTAGTGTCAGGGGAGGGTGGTGGGAATTGATGCTTGAGCTTAGAGAGGTATACTGGATTATTAGATTAAAAACTAACTCTACACCAGGTTTAAATGACCATGTGCCATTATTGCCTGTTTTGAAAAAAGAACATTACAGCTTTGAAATATGGAAAGATTTTGTTTATTTTTTTATCTTATGATTTACATGCATATGGTGTATGTTTTAGGTTGATAGTAATATTTCTTTAATTTTATGTCAGTCATTAGTGACATTATTAATTGCTCATTTTTAAAAGAGGTTGGTTTCCACTATTTTAAATGTTCTGATGAAGTCCTTTAATACATGTTACGGATGAAACCGCTTAACATTTCTTATCTTATGGAATAAAGTGCTTTACCTTTTTACCATGGTGTGGCTTATGGTGGATTTTGTTACCCTGGGACACCTGAGATTTTATTTGGTTCATTTGTTGGTGCTCGTTGCAACAAATCAGGGTTTTTGTGGAATCTTCAGAAGCTGACAGGGCTCATGGAGGACATAATGGGGAGAGACTGTGGTTCCTGCAACAGCAGAATATAGAAAGTCCCACATCGAATAACAAAGTTGATATCCCATCCAAAAACTGCCCCAGGTGTCTGTGATAGGAGACAGTGATAACAGTTCTGACGGTGAGTACTAGATTCTCACTGTGCTCATGTTTGAGGAGGATGTGCTTCTGATGTCACCTACCTGTCCCAATCATGGTGTTCCCCAAATTTTTGTTTTATCGCTCTCTCTGTCTGTCTGTCTTGTCTATTCTGTATATCTGCACCAGCTGCCTTACCAACCCTTCCTACATAACCCTCTTATTCCTAACCACATTCCTCTTTCTCTCAAAAAAAAAAAATTGGTACCTGTCCCAGTAACAAAAAAAAAATGGGCCCCTTGTATAGTTCTCCGCTTTGCCTATGTGTGTGTCTAATACACTTGACTTGGTCCAGTTGGTCACACATTATTAAGCTGTTGTCATGCATGCTTAATGTGGTGACTATGCAAATCACCCAAATTATTTGTTGAAGTACACTTGTATCTTATGAAAATGTGGATAGCCATAATGTTCTCCCACCACCAGCGAGCACATTCCTTTATTTTTATCCCCTGTTTCCTACCTCAGCTTCTCCTCCATTTTCACCACTATATTATCAATTCCTTTTCACATGTATAATATGGTCAAAAAATAGAATCACACACAGCACACATGGCCTCAGATGGTCCATAAAATAAACCCTAAGCTTTTGTCCTCAGCATTGCCTGATGCTTAGAAATGTGCTACAATGATAAATAATGTTTCATGTCCTATTTTACATTAGGAAGGTTTGTGGCCTGCACTGTGGTGGCAGGACAGGTAGCTTACAACCTTCTAAGTTGTGAACTGCTGATTAAGGGCTCAGTGTCTGTTATTCTAAAAGTGTATTAGTTCTGGTTTAAGCACTTGGGCTTCAGGCCAGTTATTTTACATTAAGAAGGTTCGTGGTCTGCACTCTTGTGGGAGGAGAGGCTGGACTCTGCCCTTCTGAGCTGGGAATTTCTGGTTAAAGGCTTATAGTGCCTGCATATTTGAACTGTTTCTTACTGAAATTGGTACACCTTGTTTGCTGTAGCATAGACTAGATCCAGGCCTGCTGAATCTAGCTTTATTTGTATGCTTGTTGTTTGTTTGCTTGTTATTTCCCTAAAACGCTAATTCCACCTAAAACACGGCTTTTCAGTGCTTCTGTGGATCCCTAGTGATATCTGCATTGCTTACTGTACTTATTTCCTTGTTTCACTTGAAAGAAAGTTACTGTTTGTCGTTTTTGCATTTAAGTTACCTGTAACACATTGCATTTAAGTTACCTGGCACTTGCTCACTAAAGCAATTATATAAGTCAGCACTAAAATATTAAAAGCACTACACCCTCACAAACTCCCCTTGAGTACCTTGTTCCCCACTGGCCCTTTTTTTTCAATTATAAAGGAATTCCCAATACTATTCTAGCATGTCCAAAGGTCAGTTGTCAATCTCCTCTCCGGTCCAGCTGGTGAATCTGGGAATCTTGAGGCAATGTTACAACTGCCTCATGTACACAGACAACCCTCTCCTCCTCCCAACAAATTCCAACACATGTGAGAGATGCAACCATATAGCTATACTGGAGGCTAATCTCTCTCAACTCAGTACTGGCGAAACCAGTCAGGAAGAGAAGGAAACCACACTCACTACAATTCCAGTCTCACATAGACCTACCATGACAGCAAACCAAACACATAAACACACAAAAACATACTCGGAGGCTCTAAATAAAAATCTGCCTAAGCAGCAGAGACCTCCAAAGCAGACACCCAAGCAACCGCTACCCCAAAACAAAACACGTGCAACACATAGCTCACAAAGCCAGTGTGCCGAACAGTCACAGCCCTTAAGGCTAAACAACACACCTGATACACTTGTAATAGGTAATAATAGGTGACTCTATCATCAGGCACACTGACGTCCCGCTCACCAGGCTGAACAAGGAGAAGGTCACGGTGAGCTGCCTGTCAGGTGCTAGGATCCGCCACATAACACAAGCACTCAGGTCACTCCAAGGCAAGTACAAATATGACTCAGTCATTGTCCATGCTGATGTGAATGACCTGAGACGTACCTCCCTGGACTACATGAAAAGAGACATAGAGGAGCTCTGAGCATGTAGCCCAGGCCGGTATGACCCTGACCTTGAGTAGCATCTTACCCTCACCAAGAATGATGCCACAATATGAAGACAAGATGATCAATTTCAACAATTGGCTTAAGTATTGGTGTCATTCAAAGGGGATCCAATGCCTGTCAGCCTGGGATGACATGCTCGACAAGCCACGATGCTTCGCTAGGGATGGCTTGCACCTGTCACCCCTGGGCTTTCAGATATTGGCAAAGGCTCTTTCTACCCCCATAGTGCCTTTTTTAGGCAAGGCTCAAAAGACAAACCCACCTCCATAAGTATCACAAGGGATAAGAAACTAAGAGTAATGCTACTTAATGCCAGAAGTCTAAACCTCAAGATGTACGCACTCGAAACTCTCCTTAGCATGGAGAACATTGATATCTGTGCAGTAACAGAAACCTGGTTCAAGGCTCCCGAGAGCACCCCAGCACTACCAGGTTATACCTCATACCATGCTTTTCAGCCCCAAAACTTGGACCGAACCACAAAAGGAGGGGGAGTATCAATATTTGTCAAAGATACCCACACCTCCAGGTTGGTGGCACAGCACTAAGCATCAGAGAATATCCATGTGCAACTAACAGTGGGTAAAACTGCCTTCCAGTTTATAGCCTGCTACAGACCACCCTCCCAAACCCAAGAACCCCACTCGGCCTTTCTGAGAACACTGGAAAATATGAAGGTCTCTCCAATCACCATTATGTTGGGTGACTTCAACTACCCAAACATAGACTGGGAGCATTACTCTAGCTCCAACACCCTAGCCCAAAGGTTCCTAGAATTTATAAACTCAAATGCTATGGCACAACTTGTTACCACTCCCACAAGAGGGGAAAACATGCTGGACCTGATCATCACCAACATGGGGACTCTATGCTCCAGACCAGAAGTGTATCCCTCACTGGTAAGATCAGACCATAAACTAATCTCACTGGATATTCACATCCTGACTCCACCCCTGACCTGAAAACCACAGTGAAAAACTTCTCTAAAGCAAATTTCACACTCCTCAAAACCGAGGTGGAATCCTTCAAAGCCCCTGGGGCTGTGGAAAATACGGCCCAGACCGCAGAATCCTTTATAAACGCATTCTATGAACACCTTCAGGAATGCATGGATCATGCAATCCCAGATAAAACCAAGACCCAATCCTCCAAAGGCAGACATCCTGTCTGGTGGACCCCAGCCATAAACAAACTATGCAATAGAAGGAGGAAGCTACTACATGATAGAGCAAAATCCCAAAAAGGGAAGGCATCTCTGATCAGTATTAGCAAAAAACTATGGGCACTCATAAAATCGTCTAAGGCCAGCTTTGAGAGAAAAATTGCACAGGACACTAAGGATAATCACAAGGCTTTCTTTAGTTATGTTAGGAACCTGGGTGGGAATTCCCAGATATGCTCAGAATTAGTCCAAAATGACAAAAAATACAGTGAACCCACAGACATTGCCAACATCCTAGCTGACAGGTTCAGCGCAAACTTCTCCCCCCCCCCCAAAAGGGCAAATATCTATCCCAGCAGAGTGCTGCCCCCCTGACATCTCAGATGCTCAGGTAAGAGCTGCCCTCTCCAAAGCAAAAAACACAGCATCAATGGGACCAGATGGTGTCCCGGGCTGTGTCCTACATGAACTCCAAGAAGAGCTAAACCCAAACATAAAACTATTATTCAATCTCAGCCTTACTACAGGATATGTACCCAAAGAGTGGCGTACAGCAACAGTGGTCCCTCTCCACAAAGGTGGTGCCTCAACAGATCCTGGAAACTATCGCCCCATAAGCCTGACTAGCTTGGTCTGCAAAGTTATGGAAAGGATCATCATGGACCTCATAAATAAAGATATTGGGGACCTACAGACACTGGATCCTACCCAGTTCGGCTTTGTTAAGGGCAGATCCTGCCTCTTAAATCTGGTTGATTTCTTTGAAACAGTCACCAAGGCCATTGACGAGGGGAAGGTGGTCCACACAGCCTACCTGGACCTCGCAAAAGCCTTTGATACAATACCCCACTCGGGCATTATAGATAAGCTCACCAGCTTAAATATAAACCCCTATGTCGCTAGATGGGTTGCAAACTGGCTCAAGAACAGAACCCACATGGTTAGAATTGCTGGAGCCATGTCAGACTCCAAACCAGTTACAAGTGGCATCCCACAAGGCTCAGTCCTGGGACCTCTTTTGTTCGGTATATATTTCTTGAAGGTACAAGCCAACATGGAAGGACTGTGGCTGACCAAGTTCGCAGATGACTGCAAACTGGGTGCCATAATAGACTCTCCAGCCGACACAAGCATCCTCCAAAAGGGCCTCATAGAAACAGACAACTGGTGCCAGAGCCATGGCCTCAAGCTAAATGCCAAAAAGTGTATAGTCATCCCCTTTGGCAAAAACAAAGTGCCCACAAATTACCAAATAGGTGGCAATCCATTAAGTACAGAAGAAGTAATTAGGGACCTGGGGACCCAAGTTGATAGCAATCTCTCATTTGACAACCATATGGCCAAAGTGGTTTGAAAAACATTTTATATAGCCCACCTAATCATGAAGGGATTCACATCTAGATCAGGGAGGTCATCGTGCCTCTTTACTCATCCCTCATCAGGCCCATAATTGAGTACAATGCCCCTTTTGGGATGTACCTTACCAGACACCTGCAGCAACTGGAAAGACCCCAAAAGTACCTCACCAAGAGGATCAAAGGGCTCAAACAGATGCCATATGCTGCCCGGTTAAAGAAACTCCAGCTCTACTCAGTGGCATACCGCCTGCTCAGAGGCGATTTGTGCCTGACGTATAAAGCCATGTCCAACCCGAAATTAATGGACATGCTGCACCTCAGAAAATCCAAATCCCATCGAGCTACGCGCGTGAGACTTGAACCTCAGCACTGAAATAAATAGGACATGCTGGAGGGACAGATTCATAACCCAGAGGCTCCCTTCACTCTGGAATAAAATCCCAGTCCAGGTTAGGCAGAGTCCCTCATTGACTCTCTTCCAGAGGAATCTTGATGAGTGAATGGGAGATCGTAGGTTTACCCCGGGTATCACTTCTTTGTCACTGTTAGACAGAGGCACAGTATACTAACCTCGAAAAAGGGCATAGCAAAATTAATTTAAAATGGGTGGCGAAAGCCAAACACACTCTGGCTAGGCTTATAAATGCCCTAGGGCAGATAGCCTAGCATGAACCTATGAACCTATGAACCTATGGAAAAAACTGAAGAGCTTTTCTTCAGCTATGGTAATACAATTCTTGTTGTACAAATGTGCTTAGCTTTGCTGCACTACAAAAAGAAAGCCAGATAGCAGTATGCAGAGACAGTTATCATTACTGGTTGAACAGGCTGCAGGGTTAAATGTACACCATGTAGAATGTTTCAGTTCTCATTAATGTTATGACGTTTGATGCATACATACCTGATACAAACAATTATCATCCCTTAATATGTGCGATTTTTACTGCCTGAACTACGAGTTCCTTTGTGGTCTTTTCAGATAATGGTCAATAGACTGCTGGGGCAGATTGTCAGATGTTTGGATCCAGAAATATCTCAAGTACTGTTTAAAGTTTATTTTGGTATAAAATGTTATATGTTTTGAAGTATTGGCTAAATATGTTATTAACACAATATTATCCTGCTTCTGTCTTACTTATTGCTCTAATATCCTACCGGCACTTGTTCAGTAATTGATACATTTTCTAGTACAGAGTATGATAGAAGTATTATGATGACAAGAAAAAACATTAACACACCACACTGATGGCCTAAAACAGCCAATAAACACAGATCTCCCCCCCACCCTTCTCTTTCTCTATTTGTCTCTCTCTCTCTCCTGCTATCATCCCCACTTCTGTCACACCCATTTTTCTCCTCAGCCTTTAAATAATAGTTGGCATAGAGCACCAATGGTAACTGATGACAAATGACAGATTATATCGTATGGCAAAAAGAGATGATTTTTTTTGTCTTCAGTTGCATTACTATGTTGCCTCTCGTAAAACTGTGCTTAGCCTCGCTGCACTGCAAAGAGAAATATTGAAAGCACTATGAGGAAACAGCTATTATTAAATATTTACCTGCAGAATTTAATGTACAGCATATGGGATATTTCAATTCTCATTACTGTAATGAAGTGTGCTGCGCACATGCTCGCTTGCTTCATGCTGTTCTCATTGCCCCTTCAAAAGTATGAGTTTTAATACCTGAAATATGACTTGATTTATGCTTCTGTCAGCTAATGCTCAGTTCTACAGATTACTGATGCAGATTGGCAAGTGTTTGAATCCATAATTTTTTTTAAGATTAGGAATTGTTGCCTTTCTCATAACTTTCCCCTTGTGAAATAATGGATATGTCTATTATTCCACATACAGTATCCTGCTTATTCCTTTATGTAGTCAAAAATTATCCCACCTTTCCTCATGCTTTTCCACCTATAAGAGCAAGACATCTGGATAAAACAAAAAGTAATCTTGTCACAGTCATTACTCCTGTATACTTAAAGAGCTAGAATGAAAATATTTAGCATTAGCATGCATTTTCTGCGGGATATGAAGTCTGACACATAGATATCTGCTATTGTGTAGTGACTTCAGTACTCAATAATTTGATAGAAAAAAATTGCAGAGGGAACACAACAACATGCCTTAAGCATGTGGACACTCAGCAAATATGTGGACAGTGGGGAAGTATGACCCTGTACTATCCATATAATGAACACTTTTCTGCAATGATCATGAGATATGTGTAACTGATGCAGAAACCATCAACCATTAAAAAATAACTCAGAATCAGAACTGTCTATTATATATGTACTCATAATTTGCAAGAAGCTTGGCACAGAGCACATACAGTACTACTAGTTCCTATTTTAAGTTCAAAAACTAAAAGAAATAATTATGCATGTGCTAATACTTTCTCATCAGTAGCACAAATGAGACTGACAGTGGTGTGCTTCAGTAAGTGATTTTTGTATGTTGTGATGGCTTGTTGTACCGAGGATATAAGTTCACTGTGATGTCTACTCACTTCACACTGAAAATGATGTTTGCACTTGCACACATTAGCCTTGCAATTGATTTACATTGGTGTGGGACCTTTTGGCCCATACTTGCAATGTAGTACTAAGTAGGTGACAGGAATGTCTTTTATTTACCTTGCACAATGAACACACGTAGATACACCATCTAATTAAGCTTTGAATGCAATGATCTTGAGCTGAATGGCCAGGAATGCTTGAGTGGAACTCAACTGTTTGATAGCTGTAATTATCATCCATCATATACATGGTCAAATTACCATAATGTGAAACACCTATACATCATTCACATTACTCCAATGTCCAGGCCTGAAGTGATGTATGAATTCATTCTGCAGTGTTAAATGAACTGTGATCAACACATTGCTGTTTTGTCTGCCTGTCAAGACACATTCCTATTCACACAAACATGTGATGTACACTACAAGTATGTACTGTCCATGACTTGTAATAAGGCCACTCTTTGGACAATGGCAGTTGATGCTATGTTCTCTAGATAGGATGCTTACACAAGCAGATGCTCAAGTCCAGCAATGACAGAGTAGTGTGATTCTGTGTGTGTGTGTGTGTGTGTGTGTGTGTGTGTGTGTGTGTGTGTGTGTGTGTGTGTGTGTGTATAGTGCTAGGATAGACAAGGCTTACCCAACAGATCTGATGTGTAAATTTCCACTTTTAAGAAACATGTAGAGAGGGAGAGAAGTCCTCCAACAATGTCATTACATTTCAGCCAATCAACTGCTTTATAACTCACTGAAGAGGTCATCTGTTTAAATGTGCTCTAGCTCACATATGTAGTAAGACTTCTCTTGTGGCAGTTGATAAAATGTGTATTTAGATAAGTAGGTGCTCAAATCCAGCAATGGCAAACTAATGTGTTTGTGTGTGTGTGTGTGTGTGTGTGTGTGTGTGTGTGTGCGTGTGTGTGTGTGTGTGTGTGTGTGTGTGTGTGTGTGTGTGTGTGTGTGTGTGTGTGTGTGTGTGTGGACAGATGTAATGTATACATTAACACTGGAGGCCAAACATTTGCTTTGCAGCACACTGATGATGCATCTTGTGGTTGATATAATGTATTCTAAATTGTATAATTAGATAGGTGGATGTTCAAATCCAGTATTGAACAGTAGGACTCCCCATCAATTATTGAGACAGTGTTCTCTTGTGTGTGTGTGTGTGTGTGTGTGTGTGTCTATGTGAGAGAGAGAAAGACAATAGTGATAGGTAGGAATGGCTTACCAAGCAGATGTGATTTGTCACATTCCACTCAAAAGAAGCATGTACACATGGAGAAAGCTCCTCCATCAATGTAATTTCCTTTCAGCCCAAGTATTTGCTTTGCAAAACACTGATGAGGTCAGCCATTCAAATGTGCTCTATCTTATATTAAGACTTCTTTTGTGGTGCATGTGGTTAATTTGCAGTTCTCTATGCTGTGGATTCAAATAGGCATCTGTTCAAATCCGGCAAGGTTAACAATGTGCTTGTGAGAGTTGTTATATGAAACACTGTCTTATGCAACATTTACCCCAAATCTTTCTATTCCTTTTAGGTCAAACATAGGCCTTTAAACACATTGATGAAGTTATTTCATTCAAATATGTGTTCTGTGACACTTGCAATATTCTCTTGTTGTATGTGCAGTTAATACTTACGTCTATAGCATCAGGACTTAAAATCTGGTAATGTGTATGTGCAAAACAACAGTGACAGACAGAAGTGTCTTATCAAACATATGGTGATATGGCTAACTCACAGTTATGTGAAGTATCATGGCTAAAGGCTTTTGACCCCTCAAAAGGCATTTTAGAGGATACATCACCATTCAAAACATTGATTAGCTCAGTCCTTGAAGTGTCCTTTCTGACACCTGTACCTTAAAGTGTCTTGTGGCAGAAGCAGTTACTACACAGCTCTCTAGAGTATGTACCTAGATAGACAGGGGTTTAAAGCTGGTAACATCTGTCTTTCAGATTATAGTGACAGCCAGGAGTGGCTTACCCAAACAATGAGATGTGGCATGGACTACTAATAGGGCTAAAGTTTTATGAGACCTAACACTACCATTTAGAGGAGCCATAACCATTCCAGCACACTAGAGATGTAATTCTTTCCAGTGTGTGCTTCATGACACATCAGACATGATTAATTCTGAGGCATTAGTGGTTGTTATACAGCTCTATGAACTATGACTTGAGGTAGGTGTTCAAGTGTGGCAAGGTGTAATACTGAGTGTGTTAGAGACTGCTTTCAGGCAGGAATTGCTTTTTCAAAAGGAATGATATTTATGACTTAATGGAAACATTTACAGTTGTGGAGAGAAATGGGAACTTTTGTGCTCCTTTTAATGCAAAGCATATATACTGTCACACAATGCTCAAGCTGTCACTTCAAGTGTATGTAGACAACTCTGTTGTAACTTCTTTTGTGGCATCATCAGTGTATAGGGCATGAGGAGCTTGACATAGATTGTACCTGTTTGACTCCAATAGTGTATGCCTTTTATTATGTTTTTTACAATATAGTGGTAAAAGGCAAGAATAGATCATTAAACAGATCTCGGTGTGTCATGCTATAAGGTAATAACAATGTATGACAGAACATGTGTTACAATACTATGTTATGGTTGTGTAGTGGTTAGGTGATGTTAATGCATGAACTACTGTACTTCCTTATAAGCATGCCCAATATAATGATATATTATTTGCATGCTATGTAGCACAAAGCGCATTAATTAATTTAATGTTATAGAATATTTATTGTTGTTTCTCATTATTTGTCAACATTTTCTTAGAATATGCCTCTGGCAGCTTGGGTCTTCCAAAGTCTGCACAATACAAACAATACATGGAAGATAACAACATTGTTACAGCCAGTGCACAGCTGTTGTGTGAAATTTAATTTTTCTGTAGTTCACTTGCTACTTGATGTTAATGTTGCACCTTTTTGTGAGTTTTAGTTGTGTACCATCAGGCAGATGTTTCAAATGTGTTGCACATGGCTCAGTTGCTGTTAAAAGTGACAGTTCTGTTTCTGTGCCAGGTCCTTCTATATTGAGATACTTTTTATTTTCATAATTACTAAGACAACAACACACAATATCTCATGTATAGTGTTATATAAATGGACATTGACAATGAATTTCCCTGTCTCCCACCTTGGCATTACATACCATACCTCTCCATATAATATAGGACTCTCAGTTATGAAAATATGAACATGAATATAAAAATATGAATGATGATTTCCTAAGATTTGATAGCCACATTGCCCTCACCATCAACAAAGTCCACATCAAATTAGAACCCCTTTATAGAGCCAAACCTTTTCTCATAGATAGTGCCAGGCTAGCCACCACCCACTCACAACTTCTTTCCACCCTACTCTATGGATCCCAAATATTTACCAGTCTAGGTAAATCAGACCTGAATAGTCTAGAATCGGAACCCACCACTACTTAATTCTCTCCCATCTCAATTGGCTTGAACTGCCTAACCTGTTAACACTCAATTAACTGACTGTAACTTACAAAATACTTCACCAGCCCAATGATTGCCCTGCAGTTACTGATCTAATTCAGCCAAATATGAACCACAGATTACTAAGGTCTTCAAACAAACGTCTGGTAAAGGTTAACCAATCACACAACACACTAGGCTCCTTCCTCTACTCTTACATAATTGCCAAGCTCTGGAACACTCTTCTCCAAGCCATAGCTCAAAACCCTAACTATCATGAGTTCAAACACCTCCTAAAAGAACATCTTGGAAATCATTTGCTTTGTTCCTGCCTTACTCCTAGTTAAGGCTTCATTTTTCCCTTTTCTATCACTCTGTCTTATTCAACTATACCCTTAGTTTATCCTATATTATTTCTCTTTCCGCATCTTGCTCTTCCCCTTAACTCCTTTTCTACCTCTTTATTACTGTTTATCTCCTCTTAGATAACACTTTGCTTACTTTTATCCTATTAGTAGCTAGCATGGTCTTATGTTTAGATAATCTTTCCGATCTTTCTTGGTTCCATTCCTGGCATTGTCTAATTCTCTCCTATTTCTACAAATGTTGGTAATTATCACTGTTATGAATCTATATTTCATGTCTACTATAATTAATTAATCTCTTTTTAATGATATACTGTTGCATATCTAATGACTTAATATTGCTAACCTGTTTAATGTGTGCTTAAGATTCTCTGCTGTATATTCTGGAGCTTTTCTTCTTGGGTCTATGCTGAAAATGGGCTTCTGGCCAGTCAGGCATAACCCAGTAAACAAATGTAATAAATAAATAAATAAATGACAAACAGTGATTCATTTTTCTGCTCATAGGTTCATAGGCTCATAGGTGTTTACTAGGCTAACAACCACAAGGGCCTTTTATTGATAATTGTAAGGAGGGGCTTCTGAGATGAACCATTTACAAGCAGGGGCCATTACTGATGCAGATTGGCAAGTGTTTGAATCCATAATTATCTTTAAGATTAGCAATTGTTGTCTTAAATAATGGGTATGTCTGTTATTCCACCAACAGTATCCTGCTTATTCCTTTATGTAGTCAACAATTATCCGCAAGACATCTGGATAAAACAAAAAGTAATCTTGTCACAGTCATTACTACTGTATACTTAAAGAGCTAGAATGAAAATATTTAGCATTAGCATGCATTTTCTGCAGGATATGAAGTCTGACACATAGATATCTACTATTGTGTGATGACTTCAGAGGAACACAACAACATGTCTTAAGCATGTGGACACAAGTATGACCCTGTACTATCCACATAATGAACACTTTTTTGCAGTGATCATGAGATATGTGTAACTGATGCAGAAACCATCAACCATTAAAAAATAACTCAGAATCAGAACTGTCTATTATGTCTGTACTCATAATTTGCAAGATGCTTGGCGCAGAGCACATTGAGTACTACTAGTTCCCATTTTAAATCTAGAAACTAAAAGAAATAATTATGCATGTGCTAATACTTAATTTTTGTATGTTGTGATGGCTTGTTTTGATTTACATTGGTGTGGGACCTTTTGTTCCATACTTGCAAAGTAGTACTAAGCAGGTGACAGGAATGTCTTTTATTTATCTTGCACAATGAACACACGTTACAAAATCTTCACAAAGATACACCAACTAATTAAGCTTTGAATGCAATGATCTTGAGCTGAATGGCCAGGAATGCTTGAGTGGCACTCAACTGTTTGACAGCTGTAAATATCATCCATCATATACATGGTCAATACACCATAATGTAAAACACCTATACATCATTCACATTACCCCAATGTCCAGGGCTGAAGTGATGTATGAATTAAATCTGCAGTATTAAATGAACTGTGATCAACACATTGCTGTTTTGTCTGCCTGTCAAGACACATTCCTGTTCACACAAACATGTGATGTATTTGGACAATGGCAGTTGATGCAATGTTTTTTTTTTAGGTAGGATGCTTACACAAGCAGATGTTCAAGTCCAGAAATGACAGAGTAGTATGATTCTGTGTGTGTACCTATAGTGCTGAGGTAGGCATGGCTTACCCAACAGATCTGATGTGTACATTTCCACTCATAAAAAACATGTACAGATGGAGAGGCGTCCCCCAACAATGTCATTACATTTCAGCCAAGCAACTGCTTTGTAACTCACTGAAGAGGTCATCTGTTTATATGTGCTCTAGCTCACATATGTAGTAAGATTTCTCTTGTGGCACTGGCAGTTGATTCAATGTACTCTAAATTGTGTGTTTAGATAGGTAGGTGCTCAAATCCAGCAATGGCAAACTTGTGTGTGTGTGTGTGTGTGTGTGTGTGTGTGTGTGTGTGTGTGTGTGTGTGTGCGTGTGTGTGTATATGTGAGTGTGTGTGTGTGTGTGTGTGTGTGTGTGTGTGTGTGTGTGTGCATGTGTGTGTGAGACAGAGAGGCTGTAGTGCTAGACAGGACTGCCTTACCTGACAGATGTATACATTAACATTGGGATAGGGGTCTTTCATCAGTTTCAGTCCCTTTTAGGCCAAACATTTGCTTTGCAGCACACTGATGTGGTCATTTATTTAAATGTGCTATGTTTCACATTGTAGTAAGATATATCCTGTGGTTGATATAATGTATTCTAAATTGTATAATTAGATAGGTGGATGTTCAAATCCAGTATTGACTGGCACATGTATGTGTGACTCTAGTGCTAGGGAAAGCTGACTTAACCAACAGATGTGATGTGACCATTTACTCCACAGTAGGACTCCCCCATCAATGTCATTTCCTTTTAACTGAAACAGCTGCCTTGAAACACATTGATGAAGTCATCTCTTCAAAGGTACGCTATCTCGCACTTGTAGTAAAACTTCTCCTGTAACACCACATATTGAGACAGCATTCTCAGGTGTTCAAATCCAGCCATGACAGACTATTATGAGAGAGAGAGAGAGCTAGAGAGAGACTGTGTGTGTGTGTGTGTGTGTGTGTGTGTGTGTGTGTGTGTGTGTGTGTGTGTGGAAAATCACTTATTGATTTCTGTGACAAAAAACATCGATTCATACTTATTAAGTAGGTTGTATGGTCGACGCAACAATGTCGACAAATTCTGTTGACCATAGTTTCTTAATTCCCTATTCACAGCAATGCTGTAAATCCTTGCCCTTTGTATTCCCTTCTGAATCATCTTAAGAGGTGGAAGTAGGACAAGTCAACATTGACCATTTGACAGTAAACCGTGTGTGTGTATGTGTGTGTGTGTGTGTCTGTGTGAGACAGAGAGACAATAGTGATAGGTAGGAATGTCTTACCAAGCAGATGTGATGAGTCGCATTCCACTCAGAAGAAGCATGACCACAGGGAGAGGGCTCCTCATTAATGTCATTTCCTTTCAGCCCAAGTATTTGCTTTGCAAAACACTGATGAAGTCAACCATTCAAATGTGCTCTATCTTACACTAAGACTTCACTTGTTGTGCATGTGGTTAATTTGCAGTTTTCTATGCTGTGGATTCAAATAGACATCTGTTCAAATCCAGCAAGGTTAAAATAATGTTTTTGTGAGGATTGTGACATGAAACACTGACTTATGCAACATTTCCCTCAAATATTTCTATTCTTTTTAGGTCAAACATAGGCCTTTAAACACATTGATGAAATCATCCCATTCAAATATGTGTTCTGTGGCACTTGCAATAAGACTTCTGTTCTGGTATGTGCAGTTAATACTTATGTCTATAACATATGGACTTAGACAGATGTTCAGATCTGGTAATGTGTATGTGCAAAACCATAGTGACAGATTGAAGTGTCTTAGCAAACATATGGTGATATATCTAACTCACAGTTATTTGAAGTATCATGGCTAAAGGCTTTTGATCCCTCAAAAGGCATTTTAGAGGATACATCACCGTTCAAAACATTGATTAGCTCAGTCCTTGAAGTGTGTCCTTTCTGACACCTGTATCTTATAGTGTCTTGTGGCAGAAGCAGTTAATACACAGCTCTCTAGAGTGTGTACCTAGATGGACAGGGGTTTAAAGCTGGTAACATAAGTTTTTCAGAAGATAGTGACAGCCAGAAGTGGCTTACCCAAGCAATGGTTATGTGGCATGGATTACTAATAGGAATAAAGTTTTATGAGGCCTAACACTACCATTTAGAGGAGCCATAACCATTCCAGTACACTAGTGATGTAATTCTTTCCAGTGTGTGCTTCTTGACACATCAGCTACAATTAATTCTGAGGCATTAGTGGCTGCTATACAGCTCTATGAACTTTGACCTCAGGTAGGTGTTCAAGTGTGGCAAGGTGTAACTACTGAAAGTATTAGAGACTGCTTTCAGGCAGGAATTGCTTTTTCAAAAGGAATGATATTTATGACTTAATGGAAACATTTACAATTGTGGAGAGAAATGGGAACTTTTGTGCTCCTTTTAATGGAAAGCATATACACTGCTCAAGCTGTCACTTCAAGTGTATGTAGACAACTCTGTTGTAACTTCTTTTGTGGCATCATCAGTTTGTGCATAGGGCAGACGAACTTGACATAGATTGCACCTGTTTGACTTCAATGGTATATGCCTTTTATTATATGTTTTACAATATAGTGGTTAAAGGCAAGAATGGATTATTAAACAGATGTTGATGTGTGTCATGCTGTAAGGCAATAACAATGTATGACAGAACATTGATATTAATGCATGAACTACTGTACTTCCTTATGAGCATGCCCAGTATAATGATATAGTATTTGCATGCTATGTCACACAATGCACGTTAATTATTCAATGTTATAGAATAGTTATTGTTATTTCTCTTTATATGCCAAAATCTTCTTAGAGTTTTCCTCTGACACCTTGGCGCTGCCAAAGTCTGCAAAATACAAACAATGCATGGCGGATAATAATATTGTTAGAGGTCAGTGCCCAGCTATTGTGTGTGAAATTAAATTTTTCTGTAGTTCACTTGCTACATGATGTTAATGTTGTACCTTTTTGTGAGTTATGGTTGTGTACCATCAGGCAGATATTTCAAATGTGTTGCACAGGGCTCAGTTGCTGTTAAAAGTGACAGTTCTGTTTCTGTGCCAGGTTCTTCTGGATTACACTACATAAGTACTTGGGATGTATCAACAGTCTCACCTGATGTCATGTGACAGTTTGTAAGTCACTTGTTTTTTGAAATATTAAGCAGATATTGAAATATTTTTTATTTTCATAATTACTAAGACAACACACAATATCTCATGTATAGTGTTATATAAATGGGCGTTGACAATGAAGTTCCCTGTCTCCCACCTTGGCATATCATACCATACCTCTCCATATAATATAGGACTCTCAGGTATAAAAATATGAACATGAATATGAAAATATGACACATTGCCCTCACCATCAACAAAGTCCACACCAAACTAGGCACCCTTTATAGTGCCAAACATTTTCTCACAGATAGTGCCAGGTTTCCACCCTACTCTATGGATCCCAAATATTTACCAATCTTCGTAAATCAGACCTGAATAGTCTAGAATCCTGCTACAACAGAATTGACAGATTTGCTACTGGCCACCCTTACAGAACAAACCACTGCTTAATTCCCTCCCAACTCAATTGGCTTGAACTGCCTAACCTGTTAACACTCAATCAACTGACTGTAACTTACAAAATACTTCACCAACTCAATGATTGCCCTGCACTTTCTGATCTAATTCAGCCAAATATGAACCACAGACTACTAAGGTCTTCAAACAAACTTCGGGTAAAGGTTACCCATTCCCACAACACACTAGGCTCCTCCCTCTACTCTTACATAATTGCCAAACTCTGGAAAACTCTTCTCCAAGCCATAGCTCAAAACCCTAAATATAATGAGTTCAAACAACTCCTAAAAGAACATCTTGCAAATCATTGGCTTTGTTCCTGCCTTACTCCTGGTTAAGCTTTCCTTTTTTCCTTTTCTATCTCTCTCTCTTATTCAGATATACCCCTAGTTTATCTTGTATTATTTATCTTTCCCCATCTTGCTATTCCCTTTAATTTACTTCCTTTTCTACCCCCTTTATTACTGTTTATCTCCTCTTAGCTAACACTTTGCTTACTTTTCTCCTATTAGTAGCTAGAGTGGTCTTATGTTTAGATAAACTATCCTATCTTTCTTAATTCCATTCCTGACATTGTCTAATTCTCTCCTATTTCTACAAATGTTGGTCATTATCACTGTTATTAATCTGTATTTCATGTCTAGTATAATTAATTGTATCGCTTTTTTAATGCTATACTGTTGCATATCTAATGACTTAATATTGCTAACCTGTTTAGTGTGTGCTTAGAATTCTCTACTATATATTCTGGAGCTTTTCTTCCCAGGTGTCTGCTAAAAATGGGCTTCTGCCCAGTTGGACATTACCTGGTAAACAAATGTAATAAATAAATAAATACATAAATAAATAAATAAATAAATAAATGACAAACAGCATATAATTTTTCTGCTCATAGGTTCATAGGCTCATAGGTGTTTACTAGGCTAACAACCACAAGGGCCTTTTTAAGCCTAGCCATGCACCCCAAATCTCTGATACCCTTGATAAGTGTAATCAGGGGCTTCTGAGATGAACCATTTACAAACAGGGGCCTGGGATATGAACCATTTACAATCAAGGGCCTGGGATATAAATCATTTACAGGAGTTTTAAAACCTGAAATATGACTTGAGTTATGCTTTTGTCAGCTAATGCTCAGTTCTCCAGATTACTGATGCAGATTGGCAAGTGTTTGAATCCATAATTATCTTTAAGATTAGCAATTGTTGTCTTTCTCATAACTTTTCCCTTGTGAAATAATGGGTATGTCTGTTATTCCACCAACAGTATCCTGCTTATTCCTTTATGTAGTCAACAATTATCCCACCTTTCCTCATGCTTTTCCACCTATAAGAGCAAGACATCTGGATAAAACAAAAAGTAATCTTGTCACAGTCATTACTCCTGTATACTTAAAGAGCTAGAATGAAAATATTTAGCATTAGCATGCATTTTCTGCAGGATATGAAGTCTGACGCATAGATATCTGCTATTGTGTAGTGACTTCAGTACTCAATAATTTGATAGAAAACAAATTGCAGAGGGAACACAACAACATGCCTTAAGCATGTGGACACTCAGCAAATATGTGGACAGTTGGGAAGTATGACCCTGTACTATCCATATAATGAACACTTTTCTGCAATGATCATGAGATATGTGTAACTGATGCAGAAACCATCAACCATTAAAAAATAACTCAGAATCAGAACTGTCTATTATATATGTACTCCTAATTTGCAAGAAGCTTGGCAGAGAGCACAGAGTACTACTAGTTCCCATTTTAAGTTCAAAAACTAAAATAAATAATTATGCATGTGCTAATACTTTGTCATCAGTAGCACAAATGAGACTGACAGTGGTGTGCTTCAGTAAGTGATTTTTGTATGTTGTGATGGCTTGTTGTATCGAGGATATAAGTTCACTGTGATGTTGTCTACTCACTTCATACTGAAAATGATGTTTGCACTTGCACACATTAGCCTTGCAACTGATTTACATTGGTGTGGGACCTTTTGGCCCATACTTCCAAAGTAGTACTAAGCAGGTGATGGGAATGTATTTTATTTACCTTGCACAATGAACACACGTTACAAAATCTTCACAAAGATACACCAACTAGTTAAGCTTTGAATGAAAGGATCTTGAGCTGAATGGCCAGGAATGCTTGAGTGGCACTCAACTGTTTGACAGCTGTAGTTATCATCCATCATATACATGGTCAATACACCATAATGTGAAACCCTTATACATCATTCACATTACCCCAATGTCCAGTGCTAAAGTGGTGTATGAATGAATTCTGCAGTGTTAAATGAAGTGTGATCAACACATTGCTGTTTTGTCTTCCTGTCAAGACACATTCCTAGTCACACAAACATGTGATATACACTACAAGTATGTACTGCCCAAGAGTTGTAATAAGGCTACTCTTTGGACAAAGGCAGTTGATGCAATGTTTTCTAGATAGGATGCTTACCCAAGCAGATGTTCAAGTCCAGCAATGACAGAGTAGTATGATTCTTTGTCTGTGCCTATAGTGCTATGGTAGGCATGGCTTATCCAACAGATCTGATGTGTACATTTCTACTCATAAGAAACATGTGCAGAGGGAAAGGAGTCCCCCAACAATGTCATTACAAATTTAGCCAAGCAACTGCCTTGTAACTCACTGAAGAGGTCATCTGTTTAAATGTGTTCTAGCTCACATGTGTAGTAACTAAGACTTCTCTTGTGGCACTGGCAGTTGATACAATGTACTCTAAATTGTGTATTTAGATAGGTAGGTTCTCAAATCCAGCAATGGCAAAATAGTGTGTGTGTGTGTGTGTGTGTGTGTGTGTGTGTGTGTGTGTGTGTGTGTGTGTGTGTGTGTGTGTGTGTGTGTGGATTTATCCTGTGGTTGATATAATGTATTCAAAATTGTATAATTAGATAGGTGGATGTTCAAAACTCTAGTGCTATGGAAAGCTCATTTTACCAACAGATGTGATGTGAACATTTACTCCACATTAGGACTCCCCCATCAATGTCATTTCCTTTTAACTGAAACAGCTGCCTTGAAACACATTGATGAAGTCATCTCTTCTGTAACACCACTCTGTGTGTATGTGTGTGTGTGTGTGTGTGTGTGTGTGTGTGTGTGTGTGAGAGAGAGAGAGAGAGACAATAGTTATATGTAGCAATGGCTTACCAAGCAGATGTGATGTGTAGCATTCCACTCAGAAGAAGCATGACCACAGGGAGAGGGCTCCTCCATTAATGTAATTTCCTTTTAGCCCAAGTATTTGCTTTGCAAAACACTGATGAGGTCAACCATTCAAATGTGCTCTATCTTACACTAAGACTTCACTTGTGGTGCATGTGGTTAATTTGCAGTTCTCTATGCTGTGGATTCAAATAGGCATCTGTTCAAATCCAGCAAGGTTAACATAATGTGCGTGTGAGAGTTCTGATATAAAACACTGACTTATGCAACATTTCCCCCAAATCTTTCTATTCCTTTTAGGTGAAACATAGGCCTTTAAACACATTGATGAAGTCATCCCATTCAAATATGTGTTCTGTGACACTTGCAATAAGACTTCTCTTGTATATGCAGTTAATACTTATGTCTATAGCATCTGGACTTAGGCAGATGTTCAAATCTGGTAATGTGTATGTGCAAATCAATACTGACAGACAGAAGTGTCTTTTCGAACATATGGTGATATGGCTAACTCACAGTTATTTGAAGTATCATGGCTAAAGGCTTAGTTAACAGTGACAGCCAGGAGTGGTTTAACCAAACAATGGTGATGTGGCATGGATTACTAATAGGGCTAAAGTTTTATGAGGCCTAACACTACCATTTAGAGGAGCCATAACCATTCCAGTACACTAGTGATGTAATTCTTTCCAGTATGTGCTTCATGACACATCAGATACGATTAATTCTGATGCCATAGTGGTTGCTATACAGCATTATGAACTATGACCTCAGGTAGGTGTTCAAGTGTGGCAAGGTGTAACTACTGAGTGTATTAGAGACTGCTTTCAGGCAGGAATTGCTTTTTCAAAAGGAATGATATTTATGATTTAATGGAAACATTTACAGTTGTGGAGAGAAATGGGAACTTTAGTGCTCTTTATAATGGAAAGCATATACACTGTAACACAATGCTCAAGCTGTCACTTCAAGTGTATGTAAGCAACTCTGTTTTAACTTCTTTTGTGGCATCATCAGTTAGTGCATATGGCATGAGGAACTTGACATAGATTGCACCTGTTTGACTTCAATGGTATATGCCTTTTATTATATGTTTTACAATATAGTGGTTAAAGGCAAGAATGGATTATTAAACAGATGCTGATGTGTGTCATGCTGTAAGGTAATAATGTATGACAGAACATGTGTTACAATACTATGTTATGGTTGTGTAGTGGTTAGGTGATATTAATGCATGAACTACTGTACGTCTTTATGAGCATGCTCAGTATAATGATATATTATTTGCATGCTACATAGCACAAAGCACATTAATTAATCAATGTTATAGAATAGTTATTGTCATTTTTCATTGTTTGTCAAAATCCTCTTAGAATTTGCCTCTGGCAGCTTGGTTCTTCCAAAGTCTACACAATACAAACAATATATGGAGGATAACAACATTGTTACAGGCCACTGCACAGCTATTGTGTGTGAAATTTAACTTTTTCTGTAGATCACTTGCTACTTGATGTTAATGTTGCACCTTTTTGTGAGTTATGGTTGTGTACCATCAGGCAGATGTTTCAAATGTGTTGCACAGGGCTCAAGACAACAACACACAATATATCATGTATAATGTTATATAAATGGACATTGACAATTAATTTCCCTGTCTCCCACCTTGGCATATCATACCATACCTCTCCATATAATATAGGACTATCAGGTATGAAAATATGAACATGAATATAAAAATATGACACATTGCCCTCACCATCAACAAAGTCCACATCAAACTAGGCACTCTTTAGAGAGCCAAACCTTTTCTCACAGATAGTGCCAGGCTAGCCACTGGCCGCTCACAACTTCTTTCCACCCTACTCTATGGATCCCAAATATTTACCAGTCTAGGTAAATCAGACCTGAATAGTCTAGAATCCTGCTACAACAGAATTGCCAAGTTTGCAACTGGCCACCCTTACAGAACATACCACTACTTAATTCTCTCCCATCTCAATTGGCTTGAACTGCCTAACCTGTTAACACTCAATTAACTGACTGTAACTTACAAAATACTTCACCAACCCAATGATTGCCCTGCACTTACTGATCTAATTCAGTCAAATATGAACCACAGATAACTAAGGTCTTCAAACAAACTTCTGGTAAAGGTTAACCAATCACACAACACACTAGGCTCCTTCCTCTACTCTTACATAATTGCCAAGCTCTGGAACACTCTTCTCCAAGCCATAGCTCAAAACCCTAACTATCATGAGTTCAAACACCTCCAAAAAGAACATCTTGGAAATCATTTGCTTTGTTCCTGCCTTACTCCTGGTTAAGCCTTCCTTTTTTCCTTTTCTATCTCTCTCTCTTACTCAAATATACCCCTAGTTTATCTTGTATTATTTCTCTTTCCCCATCTTGCTATTCCATTTAATTTACTTCATTTTCTACCCCATTTATTACTGTTTATCTCCTCTTAGCTAACACTTTGCTTACTTTTCTCCTGTTAGTAGCTAGAGTGGTCTTATGTTTAGATAAACTATCCTATCTTTCTTGGTTCCATTCCTGGCATTGTCTAATTCTCTCCTATTTCTACAAATGTTGGTCATTATCACTGTTATTAATCTTTATTTCATGTCTACTATAATCAATTGCATCTCTTTTTAATGACATTGTTGCCTCACAGCAAGAGGTTCTCCCGTTCAGTTCTTGGCTGGATTGTGGGGAGTGCCTTCTGTGTGGAGTCTGCATGTCCTCCCCACAGTTGGGTGGGTGTTCAAAAGACATACCTAAATGGGCGTGCCTTCGTTGAAGGTTGAACATCAAGCTGGCACCTTGGCGTTCATGAAAATCTACTGCCAATCATTAGCGGACTGGAGTTCCACTGTGGTTACCCCTAACCGGGAAAAGCCAAAAGACAACAACAACTGTAGCATATCTAATTTCTTAATATTGCTAACCTGTTTAATGTGTGCTTAGGATTCTCTGCTGTATATTCTGGAGCTTTTCTTCCCGGATCTCTGCTGAAAATGGGCTTCTGCCCAGTCGGACATTACCCGGTAAACAAATTTAATAAATAAATAAATAAATGAGAAACAGTGATTATTTTATTGCTCATAGGTTCATAGGCTCATAGGTGTTTACTAGGCTAACAGCCACAAGCACCTTCTAAAGCCTAGCCATGCAACCCAAATCTCTGATACCTTTGATAAGTGTAAGTAGGGCCTTCTGAGATGAAACATTTACAAGCAGGGGCCTGGGATATGAACCATTTACTAGCAAGGGCCTGAGATATAAACCATTTACAGATTATCTTTGTCCATTAGAGACATAGGTGCCATGTCAAGCCAGGTATGAATTTCCTGTTCTCCATCCAATTGTCCAAGTTACACTTGAATTGGGATAGGGAGGAACTCTTTGCATGGATGGGGAGCCTGTTCCAGGTCATCCCAGATAATCTTGGTGTCATTTTTTTTATAACTTCTCGCACTTTCTAGTAATGGTTGCTGTTGGCTGGTAAGTCACTTAGTTTAAGAAGCCAGTGCCAAAAAAAAAAAAAAAAAACGGTCTGGGTGCCATAAGGAGCTATGAGTGTGAACTGAAGGTATACAAAAAAGGCTCTATAGGCTTCAATTAGATATGCAATGCCTCCTACTGTATCAGCTTTCCTTGTAAACTGTTATCTTACCTCTCAACTTTCCCTAGTAGCTGTGAGCTGCCCATTTGTTACATTGTAGCTTTATTTGTCGCAATCCTTTGTAAAATGTGGTGACCTTGCATAAAAGATGGTGAATTATACTTAATAGTAGTTAACAATAATTACTGTGAACCTTCATTTTTATGCTGAAAAAATGTGTCATACTTTCACACACATCGCCTTCTGTCAACATTTCACTTTTAAAGTCATATACAGGTGTGCCTGAGTCACCTTGATTAATTCTAGAGTTTGCCTTAATTCTGATAAGGGGAGTTCTTACATGAATTTATTTCTAGATAACAAGCTTCTTGTTAGGCTTCCCCTGCTTTTTATTCATGTATTCCACATTGCCCTATCTGTAGTTGTATCATTCATGCATACTGGCTTATTAAGCTTAACGCTGTTTACTATTCTGTATTGCTCTTGTGTACACAAGCACTGGTGCACCTCAACATGGCCATTAGTTTGTGTTTTGACTATGAGCAGCAGATGTTCAATGTGTAAGGTTGCTTAGTCTCTTGCATATTCAATGAGCAATGCTTCTTGTTGTGCACAGAAGGCCAAACATGTGGGCTACAGTGCAAAGTGCAAACACTTGTTAATGAATTCCTGGGAATATCTTTCCCCTTACTACCAGAATAGTTAGATAGCAAAAAATAACTCAGATTATCTAGGAGTCCCCATGGACTATGATGTTTGCAGATGACATTGTGATCTGTAGTGAGAGTAGGGAACAGGTGGAGGAGACCCTGGAGAGGTGGAGATATGCTCTAGAGAGAAGAAGAATGAAGGTCAGCAGGACTAAGACAGAATATATGTGTGTGTGAATGAGAGGGAAGATAGAGGAATGGTGAGGATGCAAGGAGCAGAGGTGGTGAAGGTGGATGAGTTTAAATACTTGGGATCAACAGTTCAGAGTAATGGTGAGTGTGGAAGAGAGGTGAAGAAGAGAGTACAGGCAGGATGGAGTGGGTGGAGAAGAGTGTCAGGAGTGATTTGTGACAGACGAGTACCAGTAAGAGTGAAAGGAAAGATCTGCAAGCGGGCAGTGAGACCAGCTATGTTATATGGGTTGGAGACAGTGGCATTGACAAAAAGGCAGGAGTCAGAGCTGGACGTGGCAGAGTTAAAGATGTTAAGAGTTGCACTGGGTGTGAGGAGGGTGGACAGGATTAGGAATAAGTATATTAGAGGGCCAGCCCAGGTTCAAAGGTTTGGAGACAAAGCCAGAGAGGCAAGATTACGTTGGTTTGGACATGTGCTGAGGAGGCATGCAGAATATATTGGGAAAAAGATGCTAAGGATGAAGCTGCCAGGTAACAGGAAAAGAGGAAGGCCTAAGATAAGGTTTATGGGTGTGGTGAGAAAGGACATGCAGGTGGTTGGTGTGACAGAGCAAGATGCAGAGGACAGAAAGAAATGGAAGTAGATGATCCGCTGTGGCAACCCCTAACGGGAGCAGCTGAAAGAAGAAGATCTATCAATTTAAAAACTTTGTTATCAATGAGGGATCATGAATTGTACTAAACGTTCTTGAAGCTCAGGTAAACAACCAGAATTTTAATAAAATCTGCAAAATCTAACCTGCCTTCAAGCCAGTCAGAACTTCTTCATAGCTCTAAAACATTCTTGGCTTAAATTAAAAGATCATAAGTCACAGCATGTTTCCAGCCAGACTACTGCATGAACTCTCTAATGGCCAAATATATCACCTAAAAACCTTTGATAACCATCACAAATGCATCTTTAACTCTAAACCACTCACTCCCCATTTAATATGCTCCTTCACTGTCATCTTTAGAGATAGAAAGAATATACTGCTCTCTTCAAAGTTTCTTTTCAAGACTGTCCCTACCGAAACAGTTGATTAACCCCTTACTGAGCTTCATGACAAGGAACTCTGCAGCCCTAGTAAACTCCATAATACTTTGATCAAACCGGCTGACCATTTTTTTAGTAAATGTGTTACACAAATTTAGTGTTTTATTGTATTCTAGGAAATTCCTATCAAACTGAAAGAAGGTTAAATTATCCCCATTGCAAAGATCTTTACTTCTAAACTGACCCCTTGTCAAAGTACTGGAAAATAAAGGTTTGCATGCAACTACATGTCTTCTTGACTATGGAGGTAAATACATGCATTTCAATCATGTGCAAAACTGCACCATTACTAATCATATTTGCACATTTGACCTTGATCTTCATTAAATCTAACTAAACTAGCTAAACTTAGCTTGGGAAAGAGCTAGATTGCTTAGTTTAAAGACTGTCTTAGCTTAGGGATATTCATTATATTATCCAATTTAATTTCCTCAGATCTTGTCACTTTTTCTTCAGGGACTGGTATTTAGACCATTCACCATTCATGTTAAGAGTTGCACTGGGTGTGAGGAGGGTGGACAGGATTAGACTATTTAGACCATTCACCATTCATGTTAAGAGTTGCACTGGGTGTGAGGAGGGTGGACAGGATTAGGAATACGCATATTAGAGGGTCAGCCCAGGTTCAAATACATGCATTTCAATCATGTGCAAAACTGCACCATTACTAATCATATTTGCACATTTGACCTTGATCTTCATTAAATCTAACTAAACTAGCTAAACTTAGCTTGGGAAAGAGCTAGATTGCTTAGTTTAAAGACTGTCTTAGCTTAGGGATATTCATTATATTATCCAATTTAATTTCCTCAGATCTTGTCACTTTTTCTTCAGGGACTGGTATTTAGACCATTCACCAAGATATGTTCCATCTTCAGTTTACATTTTATGCTAATGATTTTGTCATTCTGAAATCTGGCATATGACATCTGCAAGTCCTGGCACTGGTTGTCTGCCAATAAACCAATGGCAAATGCCATTAAAATACAGCTGATGCTCATCATTACCCATCAGCATCTGCCTAGGTCATTTGAATTGTTACTCCAAGGCACATAAACACTTTTCACTATCTAAGGGTCTTACCAAACCATCTCGCTCACCTAAGAGCCACACACACCAGATATAGACTGTGCAATTTTGTAGATAAATTCATACATCCAAGCACAGGTAGAATATATGACTTTAAAGTTGTGGCAATTTGTTCATCAAATATTTAGCCCAGTGTGAATGCTGCCAATATTTCTATGTAGGGATGACAACCCGGATGTTAAGAGATTAAATTAGAGAGCACATTACCAGCTTGAGAGCCAAAGACTCAGTAAGTGCACTGTCTAGGTATGATCTAACAATGGCGTACATAATTTTATGTTTATGGTTACTGACAAGGTGAATGTAGAAGATAGGAAGGGGAATATCAAGAAAAATGTGGAGAGTAGTGAGCTTAGATGGATTCTATGACTGAGAGCGGAGATAGGGTATGGTCTTAATGGAAATGTTTCAGTCAAGCCAGTACTAGATGCCCGGGGAATTAGGAAGTAAGAATATTATTAATATTAGGATGTATTAGCCATATGTGAATGTATAATGTCTTTTACATATTTTTATATAGAAAATTTATAGAGTGTAAGTGTTGATGGGAAATGCATTGGTTAGTTAAATAATTAAATAGATATATAACACATAAGGATATTTTTATATTTTGGATAAACAGAGTGTTATGAATCAATATGGTATAATATAATATGTAAAATATGTAGTTATATATATATATATATATATATATATACTATTTAGTAAATGAGATAGATGTTGATGCATTTTATGATGATTTTATATATTTGATATGTATTTTGTTATATTTTTACATTTTAAAATGCATTCTTAGTGAAAGTTATTTGAACTGCTTATATGACAATATTTGTAGAGTTTTCCTTTAAGCTCTGTTCATTGTATGACGTCAGGGACATGCACAAAATGTATCAGGGGACAAGGATTTGAAATCTAAACTGAAAGGTGTAAGCAGTTTAATTTGATTGTAAGTTGGGAAGCACTAAATGTGAGTATATAAAATGCTCTGGTTTTAAATATTGTAATATATGGTCTGAGGAAGCCACTGGGATGGTGGTGAAAGCACTTACCTTATTATAACAATAATAAATTTTATGTGTATACAACCGTACATCTTACGACCATTTTATTATTTTTGTGCTTGTTTGCTGTTGCTACAGTGTGATCGTGTGTTAACTTGCTTATTGTTTTTCATTGTTTTACTTTTTTACACCTTTATTTGTGTTTATAAGCATGTCATCTCTAAAGGTACAGAGGTAATTATTGTACTACTATCTGCCTAGAGCACATGTTGAAAAGGAGAAAGGATGCTAATATTGGAGTAGAAGAGACAGGTAGTGTTAATGTAGTTAATGCTATTTCCATTGTAAAAATGCCACTATATTTATACACATTTTATGAAGTTACATAAAGTAGCTGTCCATACCATTAGTTTGAGGCCATGTTATCATCAGGATTCATAAACATAGAAAATGATGATGACATGCTGGCAAAATATGGCCATGAGTCATAGACCGGTTGGATCTATGTCGGATGACCGACTTTTCAGAAACTCGAAATTCATATGGAAGAGACCATATGATTGAGTTTCTGAAAACTCCAACATAAAAAAAAAAAAAAGCACAAAAATTGACTTTTTTTACGTTTATGCAGGGGGCTTACCCCACAAACCCCCTGCAAATTATATATACCAACTCCTAGATTGCACTACAGTGAAGAAAAGGGTACATTTTCCAATTGTCCCTGTACCGCAGTCTCCATTCAAAAGCTTTGAGTTTTCAAAAACTCAATCGTATGGTCTCAGTCATGAATTCTGAGTTTCTGAAAACTCGATCAACTAATCGGGAGCCCTCCGTTCATATAGTACATATATACTATTCATCACAGTGGCAGGGACATCAGTGTTTGATTGTCTGCAAGGTTTGCACATAGTTATCATCATACAGACATGGTATGCACATAGGAGCTATTCCAAGGCAAATTATGTTTTATTAAGTGATGGTTTGTCAAAATACAATGGCCCTCCATACCCTTCAAACAGAGCAGCCTATGCTGAGTTGCTTTCACAAACTCTGTACATCCATGTCAGTGGCTGCCTAGAGCCTGCTGTACCTACCAGAAGTAAGCCAAAGACTAGCCCCAAAAACAAATCACCGTGATAACATCTCAAATTAAACAGGATATACAACACAAAGGAAAACATATGGCAAAAGTCAGCAAAGGTAATTCCTATAAAGATAAAAATGCTCTTATCAAATTAAATAGGCAACTAGGAGGGATACTTAGGTCAAGCAAAGACAACTATGAGGTTAAGATAGCTTCCCAGGTGAATGGTAACCTTAAG
Source organism: Protopterus annectens (assembly GCF_019279795.1). Lineage (NCBI taxonomy): Eukaryota > Metazoa > Chordata > Ceratodontiformes > Protopteridae > Protopterus > Protopterus annectens. Next base: position 741,250,646 of record NC_056745.1, on the reverse strand, counting down.
GCCTTCTTCGGCTATGTCAGAAACCACAAGGGAGCACACAGCAATGTAGGTGCATGCAAGGGTTATGACCACTAGGGCCCTTATAAACCTAGACTGCAACCCAAGTGTAACCCACAAATTTGATTTATTTATAGAGTGATTTACTGACTGCCATTGCCCATCAGAGACATAGGCAACAGACCAGGGGTGAATTTCCAATAACCCATCCATTAGAGCAAGTTGTGCTTACATAGGGATAGGGAGAAACTCTGCTTTACATGGATGGAGAGCCTGTTCCAGAGAATGGGAATTCCCTGTGAAACATATCTGTCTCTCCAATGTGTTGTATTTATGTCTCAAGCAAAATTCAGGTCTTTTAATCTAGCATTTCTGATGCTGTTTGTTTTGTGGGTGTGCAAAAGGTTCATCAAAACAGGGTCCAAGGATGTCTTGTACGCTGTATAAAGATAACCTCTTAGAAAACTGTACGATACTGAGTAAAGAGACAGGGCTTTGATGCAATCAGCATAGGACATTGTGTTTATTCTCTGTATTTTTGTAAGGAACCTTTGTCGATGTTCCAGTTGCTGCATATGTCCAGTCAGATACATACCAAAAGTGGAATTATACTCTATGATAGGTCTGATGAGGGCCAAGTGCAGTGGTATGATCACCTCTCTAGACCTAGATGCCATATCCATACTTATAAATTGAGCACCATGGAAGGATTTTCTTATTACTTTGGACATATTTTGGTCAAAGACTAGGTTACTATCTACATGAGTTCCCAGATCCCTAACTATAGAATCAACTTTTAGGGATACTTTATTGATGATGCAGTTATCCAGGGTGGCTGACTTCCCAAAACATACTATAATGCATTTATTTTTTATTGGGTTTAAGCCATGGTTTTGGCACCAAGCATTTGTCTGTATTAGACTGTCCAGAAGCGTGTTCTCCTCTTTGGAAGATTCAATGACTGCTCTCAGTTTGCAATCATTTGCAAACTTGGTTAGCCAGAGGCCTTTGACATTGGCTTTGACATCCAAGAAGTAGATGTCAAAGAGGGGTTGGCCTAGCAAAGAGCCCTGGGAGACTCCACTGGTGACTGATCTCTTTGTGAAGGTGGCCTCACTGATTTTAACCTCCTGGCTCCTATCAGTGAGCCTACTAGCTATCCAGAGCATTATAAAGGGATTCATACCTTGTTCCATATGTTTGTTGACAATGTCTGAGTGGGATATTCTATCAAATGCTTTAACCAGATCTAGGTGGGCAGTATGCAATGTTTTCTCCTCATACAATGCCTTAATGATCTCTTCAAAGAAGTCCACCAGATTCAGTAAGCATGACCTTCTTCTGACCAAAACAAACTGGGATTTATACAGTTTTTAGAGGTCTCCTATGATATAATTTCCATGATAATCCTTTCCATGGCTTAGAAAACAAAACTAGTCAGACTAATGGACTTGTAGTTTCCAAGATCTGTTGAAGGTTTACCTTTATCAAATTCAGATATTTCAACCACTTTAACAGGGTGAGAATGATCCTTTACATATGTCTTTAAAGCAACTTTTCTAAGAAACAGCATATAGTGATTTCTACTAATCAAAAATTATTTTGGAACACAGTCAGGAATATAGCACTAATTTATGCTAAAACTAATAACTCAAACTTAGACCAAAAATTTTCACTAGAATCAAGAAATATTTTACTTCACCAAGTGTTTATTTCAGTTTTAGCTTCTACTAAAGAAAGCACACTCCATCCCCAACTTCATACACATAGTCCACCTTCTCCACCCAACCATCATTTCACTTCAAAACAATATGCTATCTAATAAAAAAGGGGGGGGGTAGCCAGATAACTGCAATTCCAGGTCCTGTATCTTTCATCTCAAAGTCATCATAAAGGCAGCTCCAGTAACAGCTGAACCACTCACACATGTTATCACCTCTTCATCATCACTAGCACAATTATTTTCCTTTCCTCCTCTCCTTTCCTCTCCTTTCCTTTCCTTTCCCTTCCTTTCCTTTACTTTCCTTCCCTTCTCTTCTCTCTCCTCTCCTCTTCTCTCTCTCTCTCTTCTCCTCGGGGCTTTAGATCCCTTAGATATTCCTGCTTCCTAGCGAAAATGCTCATGGATGGATTTTGGCATGGGTACTTCACTCTTACTGCCATACATTTCATAAATGAATAGAGAAGTAGGGGTTGCTTACTGTTGCACTCTTTAGTGACATGTAGAGATCATTTGAAGTATTTGTCCATCCCTTGATACTCCAGAAGCTATAGAACTTAAGTTATGAACCAGGCTCCTTAACATGGTAACATGGTATAAATGCTACCTCTTTAACCAAAGCCGCAGATCTCATTTGACAATATGTCAAGCTGTGCAGACTCTTTCAAAGCAAGTCTTCCTCAAGGGTCAGTTCTTAGCCCTATATAGTTTTACCTTTTCATTAGTTATTTAGTATCCCACATCCCCTACCCTCCCAACCACAAAAAAAACTACTATGCTTGATTTGGACAATGCAATCCTTTTGAAATTGGGAAGAACAATTGCAAAAGTGTACAGAAACACCTTCTCTATTACTATTACTTGAACTTTGCTGCTAGATGTGTGTTTTAAGTATCTTAACAAGTGTGTGTTTCTAAGAATATATGTATCTCTGTACTTAAGTGTAGAGTTGGTTTATAAGACAGTGGTAGTATTATTACATGTTGTTTTAAATCATGTCTTTCCATGTATGTGGTTTCTTTTTTGTGTTCCATGATGATCTGATTGCACAGAACCTCATTTAATCTACACCTATGCAGATCTAAATGACAATAAAGTTACTTTTGACTTTGATTTTGAGTTTTGACTTTGATTTCTTGCCTCCATGCTGCCCCAATCTTCGCAAAACTTCAAGTCTCACAACTGTCTAAACTTGAGCAATATTATAATAAAATAACCAATTTTACAATAAGCTATAACAATAGAACACACCACTGTCTAGCCCTCAGAGAAATAAACTGGTTAAAAACTACCATATCACCTAGCTCTTTCTCAGCTAAACGCAATACACAGAATTCTTTATAAAACAGAAGACTGACCAACCCTTAACAATTTAATGCAACACTACTCCCTCAACAGAATTTTATGCACTAGAGAAAAATCACTAATCACTATAACCAACTCATCTAATACTGGAGATGAGCTTCTATGTTCAAATACCATAGATAAACTATGGAACTACATCCCACCACCGCTGAAATCAATTCTGATTGAAAACTCAATTAAAGCACAACTGAAAGTTTACCTATCAAATAAATGGATCTGCTCCTGTATATTTACAGAATGATTGGCACTATTATCTTCAACTTGCCAAATCGTCAAATAATTTCTCTTCATTCAGAATCCTATACTCCACAACTTGTATTCACCAATACCTGAATAGATTTTCTAGCATCTTCTAGCTTTATACATAGTTTTGTGAGACTGTTGACCCCCCCCCACTTATATACTTCTAATATAACCTTTATGAGCACCGTGTGTGTGTGTGTGTGTGTGTGTGTGTGTGTGTGTGTGTGTGTGTGTGTGTGTGTGTGTGTGTGTGTGTGTGTGTATGTGTATATATATATATATATATATATATATATATATATATATATATATATATATATATATATATATATATATATACACATATATATATATATATATATATATATATATATATACATGACAAGTTTACGTACCTTGGCAGCACACTCTCCAGATTTGTGAACATTAATGATGAGGCAGATATACGCATCACCAAGGCAAGCTCTGCATTTGGACAGCTGCATGAGTCAGTCTGGGAGAGGAGAGGTATCAAACTGTCCACAACACTGAAGGTGTACAAAGCAGTCATACTGCCCACACTACTGTATGCCTGCGAGACATGGACTGTGTATGAGCGTCATGCCAAAAAGCTGAATCGCTTCCATATGAATTGCTTAAGAAGGCTGCTGAAAATTACCTGGTAGGACAAAGTTCCAGACACAGTTGTGCTCTCTCAATCTGGACTGCCAAGTATCTACACCCCTGCTAAGGAGAGCCCAAGTCAGGTGGGCAGCCAGCTTGTACGTAGGCCAGACACATGCCTCCCCAACCGAGTGTTCTATGGTGAACTTACGGGAGATAAACGCACATAAGGTGAGCAGAAAAAGCACTTCAAGAACACACTGAAAGTCTTTCTGAACAGCTTTGGCATTGATCCGGATTGCTGGGAAAATCTAGCACAAGACCATCCCACATGGTAAAGCTGCATCAGAAAAGGTGCTACTTTCTATGAGCAGAGCAGGACTGTAGAGGTGCAGAGGAAGTGTGAGCTGCATAAATCCATAGCCAACTCTTTGCCAACCAACTCAACAGACCATTTGTGCCTGACGTGCAGTAGAACTTTCCAAGCTCACATCAGACTGATCAGCCATAGCCAGACACACTATACTCAGTCAACCTCCTCAATGTGATGTCCTTGGTCATCATCGACAACAGACGAACAACAACAACAACTATATATATATATATATATATATATATATATATATATATATATATATATACATATAATTATCTATTAACTGACTTTATAAACCTCAGTTTCTTTGAATTTCTGAAAAATAATGAAATGATTTATTCCCCGGGATTCAATAAAATCCATGTAGGCTCCGTGTAGAACCTACTCGGAATGTAACCGTGTACATGGCCATGGTTCCCCCTTGGCAGTGCACCATGCATATTAATCATGGCGAGCTGCCAAGGGAGAGCATAGTAACAGGGATATTGAATCCATGTAGGCAGTATTGTAGAGGCTGCCCTGTTGCTGTGGATTGTCCAGGGAATTCCTGGACAGATGTTACATACAGGATACCAATCCCTGTAATGTACCCTGCTAGTGTAGAAATGGGTTTGAATTTTAATATGTTTGTTTTATTTTGCGTTTTTTTTTTTTATGCCCATTTGCTCGGCACTGTGCAGAGCACAGCAATGATGAGTTGTGCTTACACATACATGGCTACCACCTGCCAGACATTTAAAAATAGAAACCAGATGTAATGAATTAGTTATAGTCATGTGCATTTTTTAATTTTATTTATTTATTTTTTTGAATAGCCATTTGAGCGGTATGGGATTCCACTTAAAGAAATCCCAGTCCCTCCGAGCTACACGCTCTAGGGACCTAAACCTTGCCACCACAATAAACAGAACATGCTGGAGGGATAGATTCCTGTCCCAGAAACTTTCCATACTCTTGAACAAACTTCCTATCTATATCAAACAAAGCTCCTCATTAGCACTCTTCAAGAAAAATCTTGATGATTGGATGGGAAATAGGAAATTCACCCTGGGAATCACTTCTGTGGCTCTGCTCGACAGGGGCAGAGGAAAATAATTTTCTTGTGTGGTGAAAGTCAGGGTACATTTTTGGCTAGGCCTATATAGGCCCTAGGGCCAATAGCCTAGTACCTACCTATGAACCTATGGCATGGTGCTTAGCAACGCTAACAGATAGCTTTGCAGACATGTGAAGGTATGCTGGTTTTCTCACTATCCAAGTAGCTAAATAGGTAGAGTCATGGGCTAAAGTGTAGTAGGTCCTGGGTTTGAGTCCCCAGTAGTCATACCTTTTTACATTTATTTCTGTGGAAATGTGTGAGGTGACCTAAAGGGCAGTTTAATTTAAAAATAAAATTGTTACATTTGGAAAATCTGCATGGTGCTAAACACTGCTTAAACATAGTCAATGGCTACTCCTGTTTGTGTGTTGCTAAGTTTCAAACACAGTTGTGCGAGTTTACACCATGTTCAGCTCCACTGAGCAGGTTTGAACGATGCTAAGCAATGTGGCACTTTTTTGAATGTTACAGGATGATGTGTAAGAGCAGGAAAACAGTCTATATTAAAGCCTATAGGCAGGAATTCTGCAGCATTCATTGGAGTTTTATTAACTTGTCGATATGCCTGGTGGTGTTCGTGAGGGAGTGTGCTTTCAGGAGCAGAGGTGGGTTGTGCAGGATTCCAGAGTGTTTGTTGGACTCCTGGTCCACATCTATGGCCCTGGCTGTTGCAGGGCGATTACCAGGCCTCAGACTGTAAAGCTGAAGCTTGGGATCAGTTGGCTAGGGATCTTACCAGTGCTACTGGTATCTCACGCACTGATGAGCAGTATCATCACCGCTATGACAACTTGAAGTGAAGAGGGGAACCTTGTACACCTGGGTCGAAGCAGTCTGTTTGTTACTACTTTACTAAAATACAAGCTGAATGCATACAAAACTGTTATGCACAATAGTGTGTTCCAACAGCTGCAGCTGAATGAGCTCGCTACTTCCAGTCTCATGCTCAGTGCCTGGCTAGGATGTGCCATGAGTGTGGTAAGTACAAATATTTTCTGATAACTGTAGCGCAATAAACAATAAACAATACCAATAACAACAAGCAGTAAGGTATAAAGCAGGATTGTGGTTTGATAACTAATGTGTGCAAATAACTTCAGGAGGGCTGTATTCATTGTGTGTCTGTTCTAATGTCACTGCAGTCAACTGTAAAACTGAAATAAATAAAGAATGCAAAAGTAATTGCCTGATAAATGTATTGCACAACCCACAGTATAGTTCAAGGCTGTCTTCAGGCCACTTTCAGTCACATAATGCTCTTTATTCCTTCCACTCCAGGAGCAAAGTATATTGGTGAGGTAAAAAAGGTGCTAAAATATGAATACCAGTAACCAAAGTCCAAAATAGCGGGTCTATATCACATTATCGAACTTTCATAATATCGAACACCATAAGCTCGAACTTGGAAGTTCAAAGTGTGATATCATTGAAAGCTCAGAACAGCAAATTTTTTCCCAGGGAAAAAATCTGCTTTTCAGACAAACACACACACACAACACAAGCACACCAAAAACCTATGTCTTATGTGGGAGGCTTCACCCCCCACACCCCCCGATGTGGGGGGCTGTGCCCCACACACCCCTATGTAAATATACCAACTCCAAGATCCCACCACAGTGGAGGAAATAGTGAAGCCGCGGAACGGCCCACTGGATTCTTGCCCTGGGTAAGAATTTGATGTTCCACTGCTTTGATATTTACAGCATTTGCAGTTTCGTGTTTGATATAATGCCGTTCGGTATTTTGAGTTTTCGCGGTTATGATATACACCCCAAAATAGCACCCAGGAAGGAGAAATAGTAGTCCATGACCAAATAATGAAAAACACTTCTTTAATATGTAAAACACATAAATGCTTAACTTAAATCACCACATTTTTATCCTCAGTACAAAGACTTCATCAGATGCAATGTATCCCATACTACCTTTCTTTTATAATCCCATCAATTATCCAATTAAAACCATTTCAAACATCAATTTGTCCTTAAGTAATAAATAATAATTTAATAAATTTTCTGATTAAATATTTATAATAAGTTTAAAAGCTTTTATAAACCATGTAAGTACGTCATATTATGTGCAAACCAGGTCTTTATAACAACCATTAATATATATTTTTGTTATTAGTTCTTGTGCAAACTATAAATATACATTTTATAAAAAACTGCTGATGAGATGTGGAAAGTGTCACCACCCCTCTACTCTTATGTCACACAAACCCAACGTGTGACAAATGTGACTGTATTTCAAACCTTGATTCCATGGTGTTTCAAACAGCAGTCAGTACATATGGCAATGAGCAATTTGCCAACATGCACAGCGCCCCTCCTGCATCACACACACCTGCATGTGTGCAGCTCTTTACCAGACATACTCCTAAACAACAGACACCTCAGAAAGTCCTACCTCTGGAGAGCACAGTACACATAATTGTGCATGCACCACTGTCTCACTGGGCAAATACCTGAGGCAAAACACAAAATCAAATGTAGTATTCATAGGTGATTACATCATGAGACACAGTGATGTTTGTGTCACCAGGCTACATATGGGAAAGGTCACAGTTAGCTATCTCTGTGTTGACACAATGCACCATACCACACATTGCCACAAGTCAAGGAATATCAGGCAAGATAATGATGACATCATATTTCCTGCAGGTGTGTGCGACTAGAGACATGCATCACCGGACTCTATGCAGACACATGACTGAGCTTAGACACTCTGTGTCTCTCATGGATATGCCCCTTGCTTTAATACACATGGAAAATTATGGACATCAATAATTGCCTTAGCATATGGTGTCATTGCAAGGGGATGCACTACATGTTTGCCTGGGATGTCTTGCTCAACAGATGTCAATGCTTTGCCAGAGATGGTCTTCATCTCTCACCGTGGGTTTTTGAACACTGGCCAAGGCTGCTGACACCCCCACAGTGCATCTTATAGGCACTGTCTGGAGGGAAAATGTTCCAATGAGAACACCATCTTCATACATCACAGTTATGTTGCTACACACTGGGAATGGCAACACTAAACCCCACTCTGTGGAATGTGTCCCTGCCTTTGAATATGCAGACATTTATGCAAAGACACCTCGTTCAAGGTTGTGGACAGCACCACAGCAATACCAGACTACACATCCTTCCACCTGTTCACACCTCAAACTGACAGAGTGCAAGGTAATGGAGGTGGTGTATACATATTTATAGATATGTATAGATACACATCCAAATTTAGTGAGACACTCTGATTTCCCTTAGACACTGCAGGTGCTCTTCACTGCTAGAAGGGCACTTAATCAAGCCATCGCCAGCAACAGTAGCAGCTCCATGAATACAGCCACCTATTGTGCTTATTTGAATCTACGTGTGCCTATCAAGATATATCAGTATACCATAGTTTCGGGTAGCATTAAGTAACCACCAACAGTGATGCTTCGTCGTGCTGAAGCTCACTTACCCAAAGTTAGTCCATGTCCTTAACTACAATGCCCTGGACCAGTGACATGACATCCCCACAAGGGAATCCAACATACTGTATCATGTGTTTCCCAGTATAGGTGACCACTACAGTCCCCAACCGTGAGGTCCTCCCTGTGAGATATTACCACAGATCAGTCTCATTAAAACTATCCAACTTAACTCCCCTGCAGAAAATACAGAAATATACTTCAACAAAGCAATGTTTTACCTTTTATGGGAAAGTTTACATAGCTTGACTGCACCTCCCCCCTCAGATGGGACAGGCAAGTATGCAAACCTCTACACCCGTGCATTATGCAAGCAGCAGTGCAACTGCATAGACTCGTCTGCACCTGACAGGAGGAACACAAGCTATTCATGGCACAGCAAACCTGTCTGGTGGACAACTGCCATTAGCAGGCTGTACAATATGAGGTAGACATTGCTGTGTGACAGTTAAGGTGAGGGTGCCTGCCTAAAATGGAAGCACAACCTCTTCAGCTAAAACAAGCACATAGTGTTGTTATGACATCATGTAGAAACAGTATGTGACAAAATTAACCTCTCCCACAAAACAGAACCACAACGTACAGTGTAGTTACATGTGTAACCACAGAAGACAGGCCTAGATTGCCAGTGAACTCATACATGGTGATACCACATATAATGGGTCTATACTCATAGCTAACCTGTTGTCCCACAGGTTCTGTATCATCTGCACTCCCCTGTCCCCACCACATGTGCCATATGACATTCCTACAACCTGTCCCATACCTTCCATATCTCCAGAGCATGTCATAACTGGCCTCTCTATGGGGGATACACAACATATATTGGATATGCTAACATCCCAGGCTGCATCCTACGTGGGATACAACAAGGAATAATAACACCATTGGGAGCTTCTTGCAGTCATACTGCAACCACTGGCTGCATCCCAGCTGACTGGACAATGGCAAATTTTATCCTCTTGCACAGAGAGGGTGCATCCACCAACCACCAGAACTACAGACCTATTTGTCTGAGTGGCCATATCAGTATGCCTGTGGGGCAAATCATCATGGAGCTGATCAGCAAACATATATGTGATCTACAAACAGTTGACTGTATACAGTTAGGATTTCTGACAGGGAGATCATGGGTGTTAAACATGGTGGACATGTCTGAGGTAGTCACCAAGGACCTGGGTGAGGGGAACATCAAGGCATACAACCCTCTGGACTTAACCAAGCCATGTGACTCTATCTCCCACGCAGGCATCATTGACAAAAGCACCCACTTAAGCATCCATGGTAATATCATTATAGGGATCACTAAGTGGCTCAGCAATAATACACATACTCACAGTAGGGAAATCCACCTTCAATAGCTGATCTTTAAGCAGCAGTGTTCAACAGGGCTCAGTCCTGGGTTCTCTACTGCTTGGAATCCATTTAACCAAAATACAAGTGAATGCTGAATGTCTGTGGCTGACAACGTTGGCTGATGCTTGCAAACTGTGAGCGGTCATAGACTCTGTGAGTTATGTCAATATCCTACAAGAGAGTATTGATGAACAAATGGCTGTTGACACACTAATGGCCATAAACTCCATGCAAATATATATGTAGTATCATTTCCATCAGTAACAACTATGTTCCTGGTAAGTAGCACATCAGTCGCAACACCTGATGTACATACTCGGGGATGATAGACCTGGGCACACAGGTTTACACCTAATTTACCTGAGATCACCATGTCTCCCCAGTGGTAAGATGGGAATCATATGTCATAACTGAGGGCACAGTCACCTGAAATTGACATTCTCATAACCTCCATGTACTCTTCCCTCAGCATGCCAATATTTTAGTGCAATGGTCATTTGGTAATGTAACTTACCAAGCACTACTGACAACTGCACACAACACAATGGTCCCTCACAATGGAACTTAATGTCTTCAGTATCTGTTCAATAGGGATCATCTGAAATCAGCATTGGTGTAGCCTGTGGCATGCAGACTACTCAGATACAATCTCTGCCTTGCATACGGGAAATGGGTGACCCTACTTAATTGGAAATGCTGCATATCTGTAGGTGGCATGGTACATGGATTACTCATTCTAATGACATTAATATAGTATGTGGCATTAGTAATACATGCTGATGGGAGAGATCTGTCTAGCAAACTTTAACACACCTTTGAAACAGATCCTGCCTAATGGCAAACAAAGCACCTCAATGGACCTAGTCAAATGCCATCTTTATGATTGGCTGGGTAACCATCATTTCACCACAAGGGTTCTGCATGTGTCCCTCGTGGACAGAGGCAATGTGTGCTGACTATGTAAATAAGGGTATAAACTTGGCTAGGATTGTGAGGACTATAGGGCTATTATGCTACTAAAGTTCAAAGATCCTATAATTCCATAAGCTGATGTAAAATGCTCTGACACCCACACAAACCTGGCTACATTGAGGATAACACCACTTTTAATTACTCTTTACAAGACAGGGCACTGCATACACACTCTACAAGCTGGCTGCATGTAGATTAAAACACTTATCTATCTAATGGTACACACTACAAATCACAGTACATGGCACATGCTCTACACCTCAAGTCTGTTATTACTATCTCTTTATGACATCTTATGCTTGATGACATCAGCAGTCCTAGTTGTGGTCCGGCATTTGGAGGCCCACATCACCTGCTGAAACCAAACTACTGCAAAACCCTACCACTTTCTAAGTTACTGAGGTGAGCATATTTATGTTTTATGGAGAGACACACAAACACTGAGTGGCCAGGAGTGAAATTAGAACCCTTGCCTATCTTGTCTTACACACTATAGATCACACTATTTATCGCACGCACCACAGCTTAAGTCTGACATTATAATGGCAGCTGATATTCTTATGGTAAATGACATCAGCAGGCCTTGTAGAAGAGGGCAGGTTGGAAGCCAGCAACAACTTACAGGGCCAAAAAGTGCAGAACCATTGCAGTTTGATGGTTAATGAGGGATTCTCAGTTTTTTTGCAGGGGGATACACACACACACACACACACACACACACACACACACACACACACACACACACACACACACACACACACACACACACATACACACACACACACAGTGGTCTGGCATGAGAGTTGAACCTATATCTATCTAGTTTTACACACTACAGATTACAGTACTTATCGCACGCACCACAGCTTAAGTCTGACATTATAATAGCAGCTGGTATTCTTATGGTAGATTACATAAGCACGCCTTGTAGAAGAGGGCAGTTGGGAAGCCGGCAACAACTTACAGGGCCAAAAAGTGCAGAACCATTGCAGTCTGATAGTCAAAGAGGGATTCTGAGTTGTGTTGCAGAGGGATACATGCACACATACACAGCCTGGAGTGAGACTAGAACCCCTACCTATTTAGTCTTGCACACTACAGATCACAGTACTTATTACACATGTCATGTCTGATGCCTGTTTTATACATGTCTGCAGGCATACTACTTGTTGATTACACAAAATATGCTTGTGTTGAACAGCATCTGTAACCTGCAGAGTGATATTGCTTCATACTGTTATCTGAATCTAGTAGCCTAGCAGTAAGATAACTGTTCTTTATCCTAGCTATGTGGCTAAAGTTACCAGTTTGGCCATATGTGGCTGTTTGCATTTGGATGGGCAAGCTTGTGGGTAAAAACAATGTGCCCTGTCAATGTACGCATAGACAACATTATTCATTACACCACCTGCTCACCTGTTGGTGTATGTGTGGTGACATCCAGCAGGCACAGGGGTCTCTAGCTAAGTGCATTATGTACTGCTTGAGCTCTTACTTTGTAGCATTTGAGCAACATTATAGTTGTGTGACAGTGCAGCTTTACTCACCATTATTGTGGTATGTAGGACAATACAGACATATACACACATATTTATGTATATAACAGGGATGTATATATAAATGTAGCTGTGTGTATATGCTATATATATATATATATATATATATATATATATATATATATATACATATGTGTGTGTGTGTGTGTTATGTAGATATATGGGGAGAGACTGAGATATATGCTTACATATATATATATATATATATATATATATATATATATATATATAGCTATATAGATATACAGGTATATATCTATTTGTATATACATAGAGATAGATATACTATCTATGGGAAAGAGAAATACTGACAGACAGCTATGTATACATATATGTATGTATGTATGTATAGACGCATCTATATATAACAGGTTATTTTGAGCAAACAGCAACAGAATTGTACTGTGGATGAGCATGCCCACTGAGATTGTCAGTACTTATAAACTGACTCCAACCCACACCTACCTGTACTCCAGTCTGGGATTTTGTGTGTTACAGACAATGACATCTGTCCCTGTTTCTGCAGTACTGCACTTCACTCATTTTCCACAACATTCTTCAGCTGTCTGATGAAATTAATATGTGACAGAGTGACAGAGGTCAATAATGTTGCACCACACAAAGACTGACAGTCTGTAAAAAGCAACATAATAATACCTCACATCCAAAAGGTGTGAATATTTTCAGATTAGAACCATCAACACCATCACCCATGCTAATGTCCGTACTCCACTGAGCCACACAGGCTACCAGATCGAGATGAGTCATTCATCACACAGTCAGCTACATAAATATGTGCGTTGTTATTTCTGTGTTAAGTGAGACATACAATATATGATCATTAATTTCTATGTTAGTGCCCTGAGATTGCCTCGACTGCTGATATGGAAGAACGGGAAAATAAACTAGTAAATGTGAACAATCCCGTAACAGAACTCAATGAAGGCTGTCCCACAAAGAACGTCACCATCAAACAGACTCTTCAGTCCAGTGTAGTAATTCACGAAGATTTAATAACACATAGCAAGATAAAAATACATAAGTTAAGTGCTTTCATTTCCTCAAACAACGGAAACTTCTTCAGAACAAAGTAATCAATCATCTACCACATGTATATATTATCTAGTTAATTAATCTAATTGATCTTTCAATTCACTTCCCAAGCACATTTAAATTTAAAGAAACATTGTGGTGTGATTGTTATTACTTAAAAACATAACATTCACATATTTAACTTATATTAATGTACTAGTTGTACACTTAATAATGTATTACAAGACCACAATGAAAGCCTGTAAAAATAATAATAACTTAACTTGAAATTATATCTACTTCTGACACTTATAATTTAAAATACAAATATACAAAATGTCAAACTCAAAATAAACATCCAAAAAAATCCAATACCGTACACTCATAAAATCACGTGTATGTCAAATGTTTGTTTTAACAACCATATACATAAAACCACACCACCAAAATAAATAAAATCAATATAAATATGTAATATACAGTGTATAAAATGTATATGTAATGTATATAACTACATCATTGGTTAAATAACTCCCTATGGTTTTTGGCCTTATCTTGTATTTTCCTTTTAATTTTATTAGCTCTCAGTTTTAAAGCTGGTAAAAGGGACATGTGATCGTTCAACCCAGGGGGTGTATTGGAATCCAGTCTCAGTTGCCAGATAAGTTCCCTGTAACTGAGCTGGTTTTCCCACTCACCACCTCTACTATTTTTTAGTACCTTTTCCAAAACTCAAAATTTATAAGTGGCCTGTTTACAAGTTAAAAAACAAACCAAAAGGTTCCGAACCAGCAGGTGTAAAACTCCAAAGGTTTATTAGGAAATGTAAAAGTAAAAGCTTGTCTCCCTTAGTAGGAAGACTTCTTCAGACAAAGGAAAAAATCATCAAACACAATTTAAAACCCAAAAAAAGGGGTGTGTATTACAAAATTACAAACAGCTGCCTTAATTGAACCCACTGACATACCTTCACATTTAAAGTTGTATTACATTAAAAGCATAAATAAATGTCTACTTAGTGTGGACAGGGTGTCAAACATAAAAAAGTTTTCAAAAAAGAAACATGAACTTGATAAAAGTAACCAAGAATGTCTTAGTGAAGATTCATGAACCTAATCAAGTGTAAATACTGTTTGTTTCCCTTAAAATACATTTTAGCAAACAACTTTTCATAGGGTAAAACAAAACTCATAAAGAATCTTGTGATTAAAAAGAAAATAAAATGAAGTAATGCTTGCAACTAAGTATATACAAATATAATACCCATTCCTTATCAGAAAAGGTAGTAAGGAGTACACATCTCTAATGCATAATGAAGAATCAATGAATAAATAAACAGTGCAACTCAACTAGGAGTCTGCAATAACCGGAATTTCAAAGGCGTTTCTAATAAAAGAAATGTTATTTCTAATGTTAAATAACCAAATATGTTTATTTCTGTGTTAAAAATCTAACACAGAAATTGCTTGTCATTTCAATGCCAACAGAATGCAACGACAGTATATGAAAAATATATTTTTTTAAAATGTTCCTTGAGCAATGGGTAAAGCACCATAAGCTTTTAGTATGCACAGTTGTAGCAGCCAAAACAAGTCAAAATGCAGCTGTTTCAGAAAAAATATGGCAAGGCATTGCGTGGAAGACACATCTAAATCAAAACAAACAAACCGCCGGATTCACAAGATGGTACTTCATTCAAGAACCATGCAGGTGCTAAGCATGTGAAAAAGGCGGATAGCCAAACAAATGAAAAATCAGTTCACAATCGTGCCCATGAATACGGCACATTGTTCTGCAAATGAATTTATACTGTGTGCAAAAAAGGTAATAAATAAAGTAGCAGAAGACAAAAGAAAGAAAGAAACGCAACACCTAAGTAAATCCACAGCTGTTGGTGTTCAATGACATTGACAATAGGTAAACATAGCACTTCAAAATACCATGGGTCTGAACATTAAGATCTCATTGTTGCTTACGCAAAAAGGTGTATGTGTCTAGAAGTAAGCAAAAATCAAGTCAGACCACAATGCAGAACCTGACAAAAATAAAACATACAAATCCTGAACGAAACTATGCAAAATGAAAATACAAATAAAAATAATAAAATAAAATAAGGTATGGGTCAAAGTACAGCAAGCGCTGCAGAGGTCAGAAAACTAATGTTTGTCAAGTAAAACATTTGTGAATTAAGGTTTAAAACCAGACTTGAGGTTTAAGTAATGATGAAAGAAATCTTATCTTAGCAGGTTTCTTAACTTTAAAACACAAGTCAAAGAAGTAACTTCGTTCAACCCTGGTGACGTGTAAGAGTTCATTTTAAGTTGCCAAATGAGTTCCTTTTTTTCTAATAACAATTGTTGGGGTCCTCCTCTTTCATCTGTAAGTACCTGGTCTATAACTTTAAAAAGGAAAGCGTGAGAAGGGTTGTTATTACAATGTCTTGCAAGGGCGTTAGTCTTGCTCTTCTTCCTAATGTGGTACGTGTGTTCGTAAATTCTCTCTTTAAGTTTTCTGTCAGTCTTCCCTATATAAAAGGCAGGGCATGACTGGCACACAGCTAAATACACCACTGATTTTGAGTTACAATTGTAATGACCCTTTGCTTTAAACAGATGTTGCTTCACTATACATGTGGACCCTGTAGATATAAATTTACAATAGTTGCATGTCTCACATTTGTATGTGCCTTCAATTCTAGTATGCTTTATTGAAGGTCTTTCCATAATGTTTTTGAGGTTTCTGCCCTTTCTAAAAATGATAACAGGTTTGTCCCCTATTTTCTCCGTGAGTTCTTTTTCAAAAGATAACAACTGCCAATTCTTTCTAAGTACATTGCTAATATATTTAGCTTCTAATGAAAAAGAAGTAATGAAACTTTTTTTATTGTACTTCTCTTGGGAAAAAGTGGTTTGACCCATGCTAGAAGAGTGGACACCAAGAATCTGATAGAAATGAATTAAATATAGCCTATCAAAAGATTGATATGGTGATAGAAGACAATTTAACGCAGGGTTTGATTGACGAAAAGCTATATAGATTCTTTAAGGTGGAAAAAACTTTTTTATCGACTATGTTTGGTATCCCTAAGACACACAAAGGTATAGAAAATGTGGCACTGAGACCTATTGTAACATCTGAAGGCTCTAAAACACAACCATTGGCCATATATATAGATTCAAAATTAAAACCTTTTTATAAACTATACACACACATTCTTATTGATTCTTGGGACCTATTAAAGAAATTAAATCAATTGTCTTTTCAATCCCATTATGCATTTTTCACCATAGATATTAAGGATCTTTTTTCTGTTATTCCGCATAACATAGGACTTGATTGGTTTGAGTATATGTTAATTGAATTTAATTTTTTGTCTAATAATGAATTTAGGCTAATTCTTGAGAATATAGAACTGGTCTTAAAAAATAATTTTATTTATTTCCAAGATGAAATTTACCAACAGGTCGATGGGGTTGCAATGGGGGCAGCTTGTGCCCCCATTTTTGCAAACATCGTTATGTTATTTTGGGAATTACATTTTGTTTTCAAATCACCTTTCATGACTAATATTATCAAATATTACCGCTTTTTAGATGACATTTTGATTGTGTGGGGAGGTACACTTGAAGAGGCCCTGGAGGCTTTACAGTATTTCAGTGAATCCACCACATTTCTCCGGTTTACACATGAATTTAACATGGATGAAACACATTTCCTGGATTTAACTATTAAAAAGGACTATAACAGTAGAACATTTATATCTAGTATTTACAGGAAAGCTTGTTTCTCGAATGCTTATCTCCACTATAGTAGCAACCATCCCCCACTACAGAAGAGGAATATTGTCAAAGGACAGATGGTAAGGGTGGCCCGGATGACAACAAGATATGAGGAATTGATTAATGAATTAGATTATGTACAAAAGCTATTTCAGGAAAGAGGTTGCCCTAATTCCATCATTTCTCCATTAAAGGAAGAAATATTAAAGGGATGGGGGACAAAATATATTCCCTTATTGAATATAGAGACTACAATGGATCACAGTACTATGGACAACAATTTTGATGATGTTAATCATGTATTTCCTAGTACGCCCTTAGGAACTCCTTTTTTGGTTATGACATACAATGCTAATACTAACTTAGTGAAAAAGGTTATTAACAGGACCTGGGATATGTTTAAGAGTATGCCTAATAGTGTAGGTATATTTGACAGACGTTTACATTACAGTTTTAGAAAAGGGGCAAATTTAAAAACTATTTTTGAGAGGAAATGGTAAGGGGAGGATAACAACAAAAGAAAGGGTACATTCCGCTGTGGTAAATGCCCCCAATGTACATTTATGGCCAATATGGATGAAATTAAACTACCCACTATTCAGTTTGCCTTAAAAGGGAAATGCTACTGTACATGTTACACCAGTGGAATAGTTTATTTGGCGTATTGTACTTCATGTTGGGCACATTATGTGGGAAAGACCGAAAGGCACTTACGTCAGAGGGTGTACGAACACACATATGATATTACCAGGAAAAAGGAAACTAATGCCCTTTATAGGCACACTTTAACTTGTAAACAAGCCACTTATACATTTTGGGTTTTGGAAAAGGTGCTAAAAAATAGTAGAGGTGGTGATTGGGAAAACCAGCTCAGTTACAGGGAACTTATCTGGCAACTGAGTCTGGATTCCAATACACCCCCTGGGTTGAACGATCACATGTCCCTTTTACCAGCTTTAAAACTGAGAGCTAATAAAATTAAAAGGAAAATACAAGATAAGGCCAAAAACCATAGGGAGTTATTTAACCAATGATGTAGTTATATACATTACATATACATTTTATACACTGTATATTACATATTTATATTGATTTTATTTATTTTGGTGGTGTGGTTTTATGTATATGGTTGTTAAAACAAACATTTGACATACACGTGATTTTATGAGTGTACGGTATTGGATTTTTTTGGATGTTTATTTTGAGTTTGACATTTTGTATATTTGTATTTTAAATTGTAAGTGTCAGAAGTAGATATAATTTCAAGTTAAGTTATTATTATTTTTACAGGCTTTCATTGTGGTCTTGTAATACATTATTAAGTGTACAACTAGTGCATTAATATAAGTTAAATATGTGAATGTTATGTTTTTAAGTAATAACAATCACACCACAATGTTTCTTTAAATTTAAATGTGCTTGGGAAGTGAATTGAAAGATCAATTAGATTAATTAACTAGATAATATATATGTGTGGTAGATGATTGATTACTTTGTTCTGAAGAAGTTTCCGTTGTTTGAGGAAATGAACGCGCTTAACTTATGTATTTTTATCTTGCTATGTGTTATTAAATCTTCATGAATTACTACACTGGACTGAAGAGTCTGTTTGATGGTGATGTTCTTTGTGGGACAGCCTTCATTGAGTTCTGTTACGGGATTGTTCACATTTACTCGACTGCTGATATGCCATTGACGAGTTACTATTAAAGCAGTTATATGGGAATACTGCTGTATTGGGGTGGGGTAACAACACAGCATGTTCTGCTGGGAAACACAGTAGTCCAAATATCATGTAACCCCACTGTTTAACATTTCCCTTGACTGATGTAGTGAAGATTCCATGCATGAGGCCTAGTGAATATTACAGGGCACATGATAGTGGACTGGGTATCTGTAGTCCTATGTGGATATTGCTTCTGTCTAACTAGCCCACTATATTTACTTGCATAAATGTAGCAATTCTATATATACAATACCATATCACACTAATCCTTACAAGTACTGTGTAGGTTAGAGATTTACCTTGCGAATGCCGCAGTTGACAGAACTGTAGTTCAGGGCTAACTCTGATACAAGCAGTACACATCCAATACATGGATAGGTACAGGTTATGTGGGTTGCCTGGCATCAATTTTACTATATGTATGTGAGTAGGAGTAAGGTGTCAGTCCCTAGGTCCCTAAGTTGTCAATGAATGTACTATGTATGGTCTCTTAGGTAAAGCCAGGGAGTATTATGCATGCCTATGTCTGCCTACGGGGACATTATCAGGGGGTTCTTCCTCCTAGTCCTCCTATGACTGTGTCTGTGGTCACTTAAGCACAGGTGGGGGACTGTGTATCCTTTCCCTTTGCTGATCCTCTTGCAGCTGTTTCCACAGGATCAGATTGTGTAGCATGGCACATACTGTGAACATATGTGCACATGTGGCTGGACAGTACTGTAGGGCTCCACCAGCTATAGTGAGGCACTGGAACTGTGACTTCAGAAGCTCAAACACATACTCTGTGATGTTCCTAGTTTATGCATGTGCCTCATTATGGCATTCTTCCATGGGTGTGTGTGCATTAATAATGGGTGCCATCATCCATGGTTCCAGGGCGTAGCCAGCATCTCCCAGTAAATGGCCATGTGGAATGTCACCCCTAGAAAACATCTAGTAGAGGTGTGATGCATGCCAGATATTGGAGTCATAATAACTGCCAGGGCTGGCAGCATGCACATTCAGGATAATCCCATGGGCATTGCACATGACCTGGCAGTTGGAGTGGTACTCCTTGTGGTTGATGTAGATTCAACCACCCTCACCGGATGGTGCTGCCTTGATGGGTACATGAGTGCAATCTATGGCACCCAGTACTTCAGGGTAGTGTACTACATGGCAGATGTCTTGCATATTGCTGGCCCTCACCTAGCAGTGATGGGAAAAGATATGTGCTCACTGTCATGTGGTAGCATGGCATCCAGGAATTGGTGGAGTATCCTGGATGCAGATGCCTGTGAGACCTCATCATGTCTGTCTTTGGAAAGTACCTATAGCTAGTATCCTAAGAGTTACACATACCTTTGTTTCCTCTGGGATGGGTTCCCCTCTGTTGGCTCTGGGTCTGAGTTGAGGTTGGCAGAGCTCAGTGACTTCTTGTAGTATTTCCCTGTCAACCCTGTAGTGGTCTACAATCTCCAGCTCATGTAGCTCCTGGAAGGTTACCCTGAGCCTGAGCACTCTTCTCCTTGTCTGCCTAGGCCTATTGTCAGTAGCACCAGCAGCACTGACTTCAGCATCTAGCACATACAGATGTAGCAGACCTGCAGTAGTCCCTAGTATTCTCTCAGTTAAAATTCCTAAGTCTGTACTCCAATGGTCCAGAGTACTGAAAGAAAATCCGACTGTAGGGTGTATGCATACCTTATACAGCTCTGCTGTAGGTGCAGAATGTGTGATTGGCTAACTATGATACATTCCACCTACTTACAATAAAATTAACATAATTTAATGGCCCTGTTTAAGTGTGCGATGCCGTGCACAGTGCTGTGCAGCATAGCTCATACAAAGGTCAAAATTTCTAATTGAATACATCCAGTTTTAAGAACACACTCAGCCTGGCAGTGTGCTCTGCAAACATGAGCAGATAAGCTTAAAAGAGCTTAGAAATGAGAGGACACCTCCAGTGTCAGCCACATCCTGTGTAAACATCAACCTGGTGTAAGACGTTACATGAAGGGGATATGCAGACACAATTACTCCTTTCTGCTATTCAGTAACTCCATCTCATTTGCATACATATCTGTGCTGACAGCCTGGAAACTACATGCTTCATAGCCCTGTCACCTTAGCAACAGCAGAAATGCACTATTTTAGGGACCCCACTCAAGGTCCTATAATACATTTCTGTAAGATAGTATAATATTCTTTTTTTCCTATTTTTTTCTATTAAGCATGTTTGTGCACTGTGGCATGTAGTGCAAACATGCTGAGATTATTAAAAAAATTATTCATTTAACGTATTCCCTGTAATCTTTCTGACATACAGAATAATTTTGCTCATATGTGTATATGGTATTACATTTTCAGGTAATTTATGTTCACATTTTTACAGTTTTATACCCCCTTTTGTCTGTCTAGACTCCTGTACATGGAATTTTTCCACGTACACTACAGACACTAACACAGGGTCTGAACAGATGCCTTTCTGTTTTCGGGATCACTCTACCTGCCTCATTTGCATGAGATTCACTTGCTTATGAGGCGATTTGCATGTCACAGAATTTTCCGTGTTTGCGCATGCATGGGCGATGCTCAGCAGCACCTACTGAATCTTAATATGTTCACGTCCATGTAAGCATTGCAGTGCGATGCCTACACGAAAAAAAAAAGTGTAGGCTTAATAAAATTTCAAAAAAACCACAAAAATAAGCCAGCACCACTGTGATGGGACCAAAAAATGGTTATTTGCAATTATACAACTGCCCCCCATTAATATTCAAAAATGTGCACGCTGATTGGTCAGCGTGCACGTTGTAAATCAGAGTTATAGTAATGGAAAAAGGTCTGATTGCCCGGACTTTTTCCATTACTATAACTCTTTTTTCACACTGTTTCGCTATGTTAAACGAGTTTAACATAGCAAGACAGCTTTAAAAAAAGCAACGAAGATTCTCCGTTGCTTTTTTAAAGCTGTCTCGCTATGTTAAACTCCTTTAACATAGCGAGACAGTTTGTAAAAAGCAACGGAGATCTTGCTTTCTCAGTTGCTTTTTTCAAAACTGTCTCGCTATGTTAAATGGGTTTAACATAGTGAGACAGCTTTAAAAAAAGCAACAGAGATTCTCTATTGCTTTTTTAAAGCTGTCTCGCTATGTTAAACCCATTTAACATAGCGAAAACAGTTTGTAAAAAGCAACGGAGATCTTGCTTTCTCCGTTGCTTTTGCCCACAGTTCTGATGTACTGCATAGGCATACGCATGCACAGTACATCAGAACTGCCGCAGAATACCAGACAGCTGCGGAAGGGCAGCAAGGAGGCATTGTACAATGCCAGTATTTAAGAAAAGTAATTATTTTGTTTCTTAAATAATGTCATTGTATAATAGCAATAACCCACCTCTGGGTGTGGGTAATGCTGGATTTACCCACGGTTGGCTTTGTTTGGCCACTCGGGCTTCGCCCTCATGACCAAACCACGCCAACTGTGGGTAAATCTAGCATTACCCACACCCAGGCATAGGTTATTGCTATAATAAATGACAGTCAACAGACTGGTTTTGGCCCAAAGGCCTTTATCAATGAATTTGTTTTTTGAGCTTTTGCACCTGCCATCCATGCAGTTTCTCTGGTGTTTGGATTTTATTAAATTTGCCCCATTATTTATTTGACAAATCCATTAATATGCCTCTTCAAATGTTCAGTCTTTAACATATACTAATGCATAAGTATCGTTTATATTGCAATAGTATGTCTTTATTTTATATTAATGTAATCTCATTTGGAATATAATGTGTAACTGTTAATGAATATTACTTAATATCTGTTCATGTATGTTACTGAATGGCTGTTTAAAATGCTTTGTAATATATTTGAGCTTTTCTCCAAGGGCCTCTGCTGAAAAGAAGTTTTTGACTAAACTCAGCTGGGCAAACTCAGCAAAAACAAAATAAAATAAATAACCAAGCAAACAAAATAAATAAAATACATTTGGTTGGGTACATTTCGAGTACACTGCAAATGGGATATACATATAAAATTTTGAGGCCTAACTAAAATGATATGAATGAAGAAGATTCATTCATGTTGCATATGATAAAAAAATAAATGCCTCATCTTTTAGTAACTCTACTAAGGCCTAGTCTAACCTATCAGAAGGAATGGATTACCTTGAATGCAAAGCAGTTATGGCTGAGGAACCAAACTGAAGAACAGACTACAGAAACTGAACTGCTGTTTATTAGAGATTCTTAGAAAAGAAAGTAAATTCTGTTTTAGAAAACAAATAAAATATTATCTGTGCTACTCCATGGATCATATAGAGAATCCTTTCCTTTGAACTATAAAAGATTAATACCATGGGGAGTATTAAGAGACAATATTGTGTCAGCACTATCAGTGCTTCACTAGTGAACTCTAGTAGCACTATGGTGATAATAAGTGATTCAGTGACAATAAAGATTCACACTAAGCCAAAGGTCATAAGCGACTCATTTTCATGCCTCTGAACTGAAAATGTACCACAGTCAGAACAGCTAGTTGTGTTTTCCAAGTGAAGGCTTCTAAAGACAGCCACACACAGACACTCCCCACAACTGCATGCACACACACACACACACACACACACACACACACACACACACACACACACACACACACACGCACACGCACACGCACACGCACACACACACACACACACACACACACACACACACACACACACACACACACACACACACACACACACACACACACTCACACTCATACACACACATACACGAGACACACACAGCCTTGCAGCTTTGATTCTGACATAGGCAGCAATGCATACATAGAAAAAAGTATATGTAGATGCCCTTTGCTTCAATCAAAGATAGTGTGGCAGAGCATGTCTTTGAATTCCTCTGCTAGTGTAGTATTTCATTCACAATGTACAGCTCCAGGACAAAGTATATGGATAATTTATATTATCTGTTTTCCAGGACTGCTGCATTTTGCATACAGCAATATCCAGCAAGACCACTGTAGTCCTAACTGCAGGAGTCCATGTATCACTGTAGAGGCCTTTGTATTGTGCATTTGTACAGTGCATTATATGTTTCTGAATACTCTCCTATGTATTTTTTGTTAAGAACTTTCAATATGAAGTGATCTTCTAAATGATTAATTAAAATATTATTCCATTGTCATAACAGTATAATGACTGTACCAGTTATGAAGAACGCCCCTTGCATATGTCATCTAAAAAGGTCATTATTCAGCAAAGGGGGCATAAACTGAACCATGTGAAAAGGAAGTATTTTTATATCTATGGACAACAGAAATACTATGTTTTAGTACAACATGTAGATTGGTATTCAGAGAAAATATTGCCACAGCATTAACACTCACACACATATGCATGCACACAAACACTTTCTCACAGAGCCTTGCAGTGCTAACAGCCCTGCTGCTGTCATAGGCAATAATAGTGGTACATTTCCATGGCTTTATTCAGAAATAGTGTACTAGAGTTTGTCTTTGGATTGCTCTACAGCCCTGTTTGGATTACAGAATAAGGCTCCAGGGAAGTGCACATAGATAAATTATGTGTTCATATAGGATAGCGTTCAACTTGATAAATTTGATAAACCCATTAACATCTGCTTGCATTACATGCAACCCCAGTCTAGACTGTCTATCAGTAGTACCACTCAAGTGCAGTACTACCCAAATGCCTTCACATGTTGTATTCTTAGGATGTTGGCCAAATAAAGCATCCTGTTAGCAAGAAATGGTTAATTCTGAAGGTGAAATTGCAAGTGATGGTAGAAAACACAGTCCCTCAACCTGAGCTCTGTCAGAACATCATTTTTAATAAGGTAAAAACAGCGTGCTTTCTACTGTTTAACAAAGGAGCGTAGTGTACTCTGCACCTCCAAACAGTGCATTTCTCAATAAACTAAGTGAAAAAGGTGTGCTACAAAAGGGAATTGAAAAATGGGCTCTCTGCATTGTAAATTGAGAACCAGGCAGGGAACTGTATAGTTTTTAACAGTAGGGCCTAGGAACAGAGTAGTGGGCATATAAAAAGAAACAAAAAAGCATGCTTGTAACTCATACCTGCACATGCTGCCTCTAGGCATCTGCTTTATTGGTTTAGCTTTGCTCTCTCTGCGGCTCACCCTGTGCCCATATCCCACCCACCCCCAGTAGTACTACGTTTATAGTACCACTGGCATGTCCCCTTAATTAGCTAACCAACTACACATGCTCCTAGAACCCAGAAAACTCCTAGCACAATAGCACACACTCTATCTACCCCACTGTCCATATTAACCCACTCATAGCTGTTCTATTCTCTTTAATCTTTTATCCAGCACATACACTCAGTACAGACCCTACCCTAGTAATTTACTATGACTACAGCTAAAACACTAATGCTGCTACCCTTAGTACCCCTGCTATTCATTCCTTATCACCTAAGCTCCTATGAATATGTACAGCATCTTGAAATTCAATACGGAAACTCTGAGACACCAACACAACATTTAATACGTTTATCCACCACATAACCACCCCCTCTCCTAATCCCTTACCCCCCAGTTACCATCACTTGACTAAATACCACTACATTAGCTTAAAAAACAAAAGCTACGTAAAAATCATAAACAAATTTTTAAGACTCATAATCAACTTAAAAAATAATCTTATGAAGGATGGAGACATCCACCCCAACCTTGGCCCATTCACAAGAGTAGACCCAAGCACACCTTCTAACAACCCAACGTGTACTACCCAGATTGATAGACTTCCAAACTCATTTCTGGTCTGTCATCTCAACATCAGAAGCCTAAACAACAAGATTCATAGCCTACATGGACTCTTAGCTGTTCACTCCCCTGATATCCTCTGCCTCACAAAAACCTGGCTAAAACCAATAACCAAAGATAATGAAATAACCCCCCTCCACAGTACAACATCCTTAGACTGAACTGAATCTCCAGGAAAAGTGGCGGGGTAGCTGTACTATACAAGTCTACCCTAACAATAACAATTGACACCCAACAGCCACCCCAGTTTGGCAATGCAGAAATTCTCATCACCAAACTACTAATAAACAAAAATAAATGCAGATACATTGTCTGCATTTATACTCCACCCAGCAAGAATAATAATACTCTAGAAAATATCTTACATTGGCTAGCTTCTAACTATCCCCAGGAAACCATTGTCTTGGGGGACTTTAACATTGATTGGAACACCTGTTCCTCTGAAACTCCCTCCACCCATTTAAACCTCCATGGATTTACTCAGATCATTGCCACCCCCACCAAATTTAGCAAAAATAGAGTCAAAGATAGTATCCTCAATTGGATACTTATTAACAGCCACCCCTAAAAGTACAAGTCAGGTACATTACCTGATGATCTAAGTGATCACTGCCTTACCTATATTATTAGGCTCAAAGCCGACATTCCTAACCAGCCCACCTACAAAACTATAAAAAACATCAGGAACTTTAACCTTGACAACTTCGAAAAAGAACTCAAAGCATGTAACTGGAATGTCTTGAAACGACTCCCATTACAAGAAGCAGTTGAGTACTTCAGTACCAAATTTCTGGCTATCTTTAACCACCGTGCTCCTACCCGTACCATCTGTGCAAAAGCCACAGTTGCACCGTGGCTATCTAAAGAAACAAAAACCAAAATTAAACTAAGAAACAATGCCTGGGCCAGGTGGCATGTTACCAAAGCCCCTATTGACCAAGTAAGATACTGGCAGCTAAGGAACCAGACCAAAAAATCTGTCATTCTAGACAAAAAAAATCACTAGACTCTTCTACAACAAAAAGTTCAGCTAAAACCTCAAAAGTTCTGGGCTGGTATTAATAATCTTCTCCACCCAGGCCGTTCCACCACTCCTACCCCATCAGCTGCCCTTGATAAATCCCCCCTTGAAATTGCAAACAGCTTCAGCTCCTTCTTTTACTGAAACTATCCAGTCTCTAGCTACCCATCTCATTCCATTGGACACAAACAGCAGCTCTGGCACATCTAGCCTTGATCCACCCAGCACTCTTTACCTTTGAAACCGTACCTACCAACCTGATCCGGACCTTACTCAAAAATCTAAAACCTACTACACTAGCTGCCAACCAGCTCCCAGCTGAATATCTTCAAAAAGCAGCTGATGCCATAGCACTTCTCATTTCTATTCTGATCAACAGATCCATCTCAAAAGGATCCATCCCACCAATATGAAAAATATCACGTTATACCTCTCCATAAAGGAGGAAGTTCCACAGAATTATCTAACTTTAGACCTATAACCATTTTTTCACCACTAGCTAAAATTATGCAAAGATGCGTACACAAACAAACCATGCACTTTCTTATTCAAAACTGAAAGCTTGCAAACTCTCAGCACGGCTTTAGGCCATTCCACAGTCCCACCATGGCTCTTCTGTCTTTCTCTAATGTTATCAGTCTTTATCGTAACAACAACAAGCTATCTTCAGCCCTCTTCCTAGATCTTTCAAAAGCTTTTGATATGGTCAAGCAACAGCTACTGCTCAATACCCTACAAACCATCGGTTTAGACCAACATGCAATACAATGGTTTCACTCCTACCTAAACAGTAGGTTGTCCTATGGCAGAGCAAACTGTCATCCCAACTTCCTCTAACCCTAGGTGTCCCACAAGGGTCCATATTAGGTCCCCTTCTCTTCTCTATCTTTATCAATGATCCGCACACCACCATCCCAGGAGCCACCTGCATCCAATATGCAGATGATTCAATGTTAATATGCTCCGCCTCCACTCCTACACAACTTCTAACCCTCAAACAGACCACTTTCAGCATGGTAGAAACATGTCTAGCTAATCGTCACCTGCTTCTAAATCCTAACAAAACCAAGCTACTACTTTTTTCCCCTAACCGTAGAATTTCTCCTCCTTCCTTCAACATCAAATCTAGCAATGACACCATTATCTGCCCTGATGACCATACAAAGCTTCTAGGCATAATAATAGACAACAACCTTAAATTTGATAAACATGTCAATCACACTATTAATTCCATCAACAAAAAACTTGGCTCCCTGTACATTGTCAAACCTTTCCTCACCCCCCTAGCTAGGGTAGCTATTGCAAGATCACACCTCCTCTCTACCCTTATGTATGCCTCCCCTGTACTCGCCAACCTATCCAAAACCAATCTCAACAAATTATCAGGATGTTACAATCATATAGCCAGATTCGCTACAGGCATGGCTTTTAGAATCCACCATTGCCAGAACCTCAAAGCACTAAGATGGCTAGAGTACCCTACCCTTCTAAAGTTAAAACCAGCTTATGGTAGCGCATAAAATACTCCATCAACCTGATAACACCCCTGCCTCAAAAATATTCTCACTCATCATAGTGCCCCCAGGCCATTATGCTCAGCTGATAAACTAATGATACTAACCCAAAAATCCAACAACTCTGCAGGCAATGCTATATTTGCCAACTCAACCGGTAAAATCTGGAATCTACTCCCTACTGCCATTACCAAGGAAACCTCACTACCCTATTTAAAAGAGAACTCAAAAAATACCTCACATCTCATTGGCTGTGCTTTTGTTCTAAACCTGACTAACAACTTCACTAATACATGTCTTACTACCCAATCTGATGTTTAGCCAAGTATCTATGCCTCATAGCATTTGAATGTCTAAGCATTGTGAATTATGAGATCTGATTGTATTCTATGTTCACATTTTCTGATACGTTTTTGCCAATCAGATGTAAGTCTGCACATTGTGTATATTGATATCTGCCTGTATTCTTTGTCTATATTTTTCTAAACATGTCTGCCTGAGTTTATCACTCAGTGATGTATGTACTGTCTCTTTTTTGGTATGTGGAGCTTTTCTCCCCGGGCCTCCGCTGAAAATGGACATATATCCAGTCGGACTATCCCGGTCAACAAATGTAAAATAAATAAAAAATAAATAAAAATAAATAAATAAAATAAGAGCAAGAAAGGTATTTCAGAATCTATGAGTGCCACAAACCTAATGCACAAGCATGAAATTGCTATGGTAAAGATAGTTACTGTAGGCAGCAGCAGGTAGCACATATCGCTAAATGTGCTGATAATATCCCCAGTAGTGCATACATGCATATATTGACTATATTGCCTGCCTTTTTTAGTCATGGATCATTTCAATAGCTTAACTCACTCTATAGTTTTAGCTCCCTCATTATTGCCAAGCTCTTACCTATTACTGCTTATGTGAGCACGTGGATAATCTTCACTTAAGAGTTCTGTCTTACCTCATAATCACCTAATTTTGTGCTGTTCTTTTGCTCATTTGTCCTGTTCTTCTTATACTCCGTATACTACTGACATTCCCTGTTTCTACCTCTGATGTGTGGTTTGCCATGTGTTGCCATATTTAAAATCGGACTTAACTTCAAGCTTTCATCCTGCCATCAAGATAGGTATAATGCAATTTAACAAAAAATGTGATATCCAAATGTTTGGTCAGGTATAACTACAGTGTTCTACAGTGTGTAAAACTATGCAGACATGCTCACCCTAATAGGTAAATAATTAAGCTAATGTGAAATGCCTGACCTCTGAAATGAGGCAATGACAGAAAGTTTCTTAAAAGCACCTGAATCAAATGAAAAGTAGAAACTGCCATGAGCATGCCTCTGCCAAACACAAACAAACAAACAAACAAACAAACAAACAAACAAACAAACAAACAAACAAACAAACAAACAGATAAGTAAATAAACAGATGAAAGACAGTCACCAGCACAGGTCAGTAAGCTCATTGTAGATTGGGATCTGTGAACTCTGTGGAAGCTAAGATCTGATTTCTTTAAGTCCTTTACATCTCCCCTTTTCCTTACTTTTTACCTTATATTTCCCTGCCTCAATCAAAATGACAGTCAAAACAATAGCATCTAAAATGAAGGCTACAAATGTTAGTAAATAAGGATTAATGGGACTGAGGCTTATTGATAGATACTATTCATTTTCATGAAAATAAAAATAAAATAATTTAAAAAATTTTAAATTGTATACCTGATTTTTAATAAAATAGTTAATTTTATTGGTCACAGGTTTTGGTCATTTTCATTGTTGTTATATTCTAGGTGAATTGCAATATGCCATTCCTGTTTATGGTCTGCGCAAAAGTTAGGGACCTTGGTGTGCTGAATCAGTGCCATGGCTAATTCTTCTACTAGAGGACACCACTGATAAAGAAAAATGCCAGATCTGTGCATGAACGGTTGTATCTATCAATATGGGGTGAATGTGAGCCCCTTCCCAGCACTATACAGCCTACTCAGTTGCATAGATAATAACCCCCAACAAAGTATGGCCTGTCCATAATTCATTCCTGTATTTTCCAGCAGACTGAGATAGTGGTATCATCTCACCACTAGATAGGTAGAAAGAGAACCTGCTAAAGCACACAGATAAGAAACACTTAATGAATAATTAAATAAACACAATATTCCATATAGGAATTGCTGCTTCTTCTTCTAGCATACCTAAACTTAACAGTGACAAGGGGAGAATTTTAGGAGAGGGGAGCTATAGTGCAACAGTCCTTTTACAATCTTAATGTTTTAACTTTGACACAATGCAGCGTTTTCTAGTAAATAACCACTTTTGAAATTAAAAAAAAAGCATAATTTGGAAAAAAATATTTTTAACAGTTAGTTATTTCATTCTTCTGTCTGATTTGGTATCCCTGAATGTTCCTTCTGAATGACTGATAGGTTTAAACGTGGTTACTAGGTTCTTGACATAAGAGCCATTTTAATCCTAGCCAAGCTTACCCCACATTTACCAAAATATTGCTGACATGCGTCAATACCTCAAGGAGTTTTATGGTTATGATATAGGCTTATACACATTATGGTTTCATAGGCTGCCCCTCTTCATTAGGGATGTAATGATGTGAGGTATTGCCAGCTTTGCCAGGAGAAGTAAGGCAGTGGATGTGTAACATATGCCAGCACAGCTAGATGGAATTTTGTAAAGAATTATATGTCATTTGTATATCAAACATTTGTACAGATGATTATTTTGAAAAATGTATTTGGATAACTGCTTGTGTTAAAAATGTATCAAGTGATGAAACAGGGGGGAGCTCAAAAAAAGAGAGACTGGGATTTTGGATGCAGGCCTTTAAGGACAATAATCATACAGAATATTATATCCATAAGGTAGCAGAAAGTATTCAAGGAACTAAACCAAGACGTGAATGGAGAAAGGAGACTCTGCAGATAGGGATGACTGCAATTAGGGACACAGACTATAGGCAAGAGGAGGATGAACTTTATTGGAGAAAACTGGCAAAGGAACCAAGGTATTGGGAGCAAATAACTAGAGAGGGAAAGATGACAGAATGGGAAGATGCCAAGAATTTATTTGGACTGCAGGTTACAGATTGCCTTCCCTATCAGGGAGTGATATCAGAGTATAGGAAAACAGAAAGAAATAGGGGCATCCTAAATGAAAGACCTGCACTGGTAGAGTTTTTAATTGAATCTAGAAATGAAGCTGCCATTAAAAAAGGAATAATTAGTAGAGCATATAAAATATTGCATGTTAACTATAAGAACCAATCAGAGGATCTTAGAAAGGATTGAGAAGAGAGACAGGAAAAGCAATTCACAAAAAAAATGGGGGATATTTGTATGTCTCCCAAATATGCAACAAAATCTAGAATATTTAGGATTTTTGCCTGGAAATGTTTACATAGTTATTTTTATACCCCAAGTAGACTCCGGAGAATTTTGACTCAGGCAGACTGCAAATGCTGGTGGTGTAAAGGAGAAGAAAGAGGAAATTGGGAATATATTTTCTGAGAGTGTGGTGAGTTGGCAGACTTTAAGGATTCCCTATGGGATGCACTGTTGAAGATGCTGTGTGGGCAGATTGGTCTGACAAGGGAGATGATTTTTCTGAGCTATGATACAGAATCAGAATTGCGTAGACATGGTAAGGACTTGCTGTGTCTAATAATAGTAGCTGCTAAAAAAGCAATTACTAGAAAATGGAAATCAAAATCTAAACCAACTATACAGGAAGTAGTCAATATAATAACAGAGATAAAAAAACTGGAACTGAGATCTTTAGAAAAAAGTAAGAGCAAACTACATAGGAAAAATGGGAATTGTTGGAACAATACATACAAGGAAGGAATGAGGTTTAAAAGGTGACAGAACTTAAATGAGCTATGTAATGTTTGAGTTAGAAAGATTGGGTAGTTTATAAGTGATATATAATGTTTGCAAATGGGAGTGTGTCAGTATGGTTTGTGATGTAAAATGCTTGTAACTAGGATTATGTTGGTGGGGTTTG
This sequence comes from Protopterus annectens, assembly GCF_019279795.1. NCBI lineage: Eukaryota > Metazoa > Chordata > Ceratodontiformes > Protopteridae > Protopterus > Protopterus annectens. The sequence goes on along the minus strand of NC_056745.1, from coordinate 741,218,007 downwards.
TTTTCATTATGTAAATGTATGCTTGCCTATGTAGTAAGCGGTGGTTTACTAAAGATGTTTCTTATTTAAAAAAATAATACAGGAACTGAATAATTAATGTAATGTTGCTTAGGTTATATGATATATAGTGATATATATATATATAGTGATATATATCAAGTATAATGTTTGTTATGTTAATATAGTTTGATTACTTTTATATGAATGTAAATCTGCCTATGTCACAAATGATAATTCAGTAAAGGTGTTTAAAAAACAATGTTCCCTACTGGGCAGAAAAAAATGTACATGCATTATTGTAACTGTTGAAATGTATATATTGTAATAGAGGATACTGGACGAGAAGAGGTTAATCTCAATCCAGCTGACTTTGAGAAATAGTAAGGAAATTAAATTACTGGGCCTAAGCCATAAAGATGTTATCTCACAGTTTTGAATGAAGCTAGAGACACAATGCCTGTAAGAAGCATGGTTTGTTAGTCTGTAAAGGAGGAGTAGAAGTCTGCAATTGTTTTATGACTTCCAGAAGCTGTACCAGATCTGAGTAATAATCATGTGTGTGTATTATTGACATGTAGGTGATAGATCCTGGCAGTTTCTAGAAATGGGGTGGTTGCATGGGAACCAGAAGTCAGATGACTGGATGTATGTGATGTCATTCTGTACAAAAATAATGTTTTAATATTAGCTGAGACTGAAGTCTCAGAGTAGTCTGTTTCTTGGAACCTGACAAAGAAGAATCCCCTTACCTACTTCATCTTGCCTTGCTCTAGTAACTGACCAAGGATAGTAATTCTCTAAATCAGTTAGGAAAATATAGTGAGATTAGTTAAACACTGTTTTTCTGTAGCTGCATGAATCTATTCATCCTTATTTTAATATTTCCTTGACTGAAACTCTGGTGTTTATTGTAAATAGATATTTAGTATTTTCACATTCTTTTATTATTTATTATTAAATATATTTAAACTTTCCATTGTGGCTGATCCTTTAGAGAAATATTTTAACTTTTGAGAGTACTTATATCTATTGGTGACACTGTGGCCACTCCTGAAGTCTGACTGTTTGGTCAACATTACCATTAGTATTAATATTAATTTAACTCAGTATAATTGAGTACCCTTGCAAAATGCTTATGTAGCTGGCTTTGTAGTGTCTGCTGGCAGGGATAACTACCCTATAGTCTGGGAAAAAGGGATACAGAGGGTAAATCTGTACCAGCATTTCCCAGGTGTGTGTGTGTGTGTGTGTGTGTGTGTGTGTGTGTGTGTGTGTGTGTGTGTGTGTGTGTGTGTGTGTGTGTGTGTGTGTGTGTGTGTGTGTGCTACTTGGAGGAGGGACATGAAGCACTGGTTTCACAGAGAGAGTATTGGAAGACTTGGCTTGGACACTCAGCTGAGAACTTAACTCTGTAGCTGTGCCAGTGATGACCCTTACTGTGGAGATACAGAAAGAGAAAAACCCAGACCCTGGGCTGAGTGTGTTCCCTGTGTGCTCTTGAGGGAATTTCTTCTTGATGCAAACAGTTGCATCTAGAAACACTGGCTGTATCCATTTTTGTTCCATGTGAACATTCCTCTCTAGTGTCAGTGGTGAGGATTGAGGCTCTTTGATTACTGGCCCAGAATAGGGACGTCACATATTGGTGAACAGTGGTGTGGATATTAATTGAACTTCTGCAGCCTGTAGGCAGTTGTCATTAAAGGTTTGTCCACTCAGCAGCCACAAGGTAAACCTTAACAGTTTCATTTTACAACAGTTTTATTTATTTATTTATTTTTGTTAGTTTAGCTTAGTTAGGGAAAGCAGGCAAAGATGTCAGCAGAGGATTGTGGCAGGCTGATAAAGAACCAGTTAGCCAAGATGTATGAAGCCAAAGGACTGATGTATGCTAGCCTGACTAAAGAGGAAATGATTTCAGCCTTATTCACAGCTCAGACCAGCAACCAGGAGGATGACCATTCTGGTGATGGGAATTTGTAACCCTCAGAAACAGAACAGTTCACCTTTTCCTCAGAGGACTTAAAAGCCCATCTAGGGTTTAAGAGACTTGAACTGTAAGCCAAATGTTTGGAATTAGAATCAGCAGAGAGATTTCAGCATTTGGAGGCTGAAGAAAATGAGAGACTGGGGCATTTGGAGGCTGAAGAAAATGAGTAGCTCAGTCAACATGACAGCGAGATTCTGACTCTTCAACAGGGTCATGGAGGCAATGGGGAAGGGAATAACTGAACCCCAGAAGCAATAATAGTCAGTATATTTCTTCCACAAGTTACAGAGGGTGATCATTTTGATAATTTTATTCATATATTTGAAAGAGTATGTAAACAGTATAATGTTGACCAAGGGCTCTGGGTATGGTTCCTGGCCCACCAACTCCATGGTAAAGCTGTAACTGCGCTTTCTAAATTGTCTGATATTGATGTTTAAACTATGAGAAAGTAAAGAAATATTTACTTGAATGTTTTAAGTTAACACCTGAATCTTACAGAAAAAAGTTTTGTGAGCATAGACACAAAGCAAATGGATATGTGTGTGTGTGATTATATTGCTGAGTTAAGCACTTATTTTCATAGGTGAGTGAGTGGGTGTCAGTTCACCACTTTTGAAGGGTGTCAGACCTATTGGTGAGGAAACAAGCCCTTAGCATTTTGCCTGAGGACACGAGAATCTATTTGGTGGACCTAGAATGTAACTCTGCAGATGAGCTGGGGAAAAAAGGGAATCTTTACTTAGCAAGCAAAGCATTACTGACAGGAAGGAGATACCCAGTACTGCACATTGATATAAGGGAATCCATGGTGGGCAGCCTAAACCACCCCAACAGAGTCCCCCAGTAACAGGGGAAGCCACTAGTTCAGGTACACAGCCAGGATCAAGGGTTAAATGTTTTAAATGCAACCACTGGGGCCATGTCTCATATACATGTCCATGTAGGCAAGGGGGAACAAAAGGTGTGGGAGCCAGCAAGTGTGACTACCAGTATGCCAGTGGTAAGTTGTCTGGCGACAACAGGGGTACCAAACTATTATCAGAGTTTACATCCGATCTTAGTGGCTGGAAAACAGGCCACTGCTAAGAGAGACACAGCCTCTGACATAACCATTGTGAAGCCTACAGTGGTTAAAGAGGAGCAGTACTTGCTTGGGTAGTCCATTCTAGTCAGAGCTTTAGGAGGGACCCCATTCCAAATGCTTTTGGCCAGGGTTCGCCTTGATGGGAGGGTGGAAATGGATGCAAGCAAATAGGTGTGTTTAAAGATATCCATGTAGATGTGTTGATAGGGAATGATTTTGATAATGCAGTACCTTGTGTGCATCCAGTTACATGCAGTCAGGCTTGGAGGCAAGCATGTAGGTCTGGTAGCCTGGGGGAGACCCAGACAGACACTGCACCTCAAGCCAGAGTTGGTGAGGTGGATATTTCATGGAGGAAGCTAACTTGTAACAGTGAGCCTGAAGGTGAGTCACAACTGCTCGTAGGTACTAATGTTCCCTTGGACAGAGTGACAGTAAGGGAAGAGGTGAGTGGCAGTACCCAGGCTGACCATGAGGTACCACTGTCACAGGATACCAGACTTCCTGTGGAAGGGGAGCTGGGAAGAGTCACAAAAGTAGAGCTGAGACAGGCTCAGCTCTCAGACCCTACATAACAAGGCTTGAGGGAGGTAGCTAAGGAGGCACCTGATTCTGAAAATAAGGGGGAATCTGTACATTGGAACAAATGGTTACTGTATAGAGAGTGGATCCTTGAGGGAAGGCTAGAGGGTGAGGTAATATAGGAGTTGGTAGTGCCTAGAGCCTACCATCTGGCACTTCTAGCCATAGCCCATGACATTTGTTTTGCAGGTCATATGGACATAAAGCATACCAAGAAATGTATTATGCAGAACTTTTATTGGCCTGCAACTGTAAGGGATGCAACAGGGTACTGCAGGACCTGTGAGCAGTGCCAAAAAGTAGGCAAGGCAGGGGACAATTTCAAAGCTCCTTTGATGCCTTTGTCTGTGATTGAGGAGCTATTTCAGAGGGTAGCTATAGATATTGTGGGGGCACTGAATACCCCAAGTTCAACAGGGAAGAAGTATATCCTGGTGTTAGTAGATCACACTACTAGATACACTGAGGCAGTGGCTCTGTCCTCCACTGAGGCAGAAAAGGTGGCAAATGCTTTGTTAGAGATTTTCAGCAGGGAAGGTTTCCCAAATTAAATACTGACTGACAGAGGTGCCAGTTTCATGTCAGACCTGCTGGCTTGTCTGTGGAAGTGCTGTGGGGTTAAGCACCTAAACACCACCCCCTACCCTCCCTAGACCAATGGTCTTGTGGAGAAGGTAAACTCTGCACTAAGACCATGCTACAGGCATTTGTCGACCAGTTTAAGAGAGAGAGTAGGACAAATATTTGCTCCATCTCCTATTTGCTTACACAGAGGTACCCCAGGAATCCACAGGTTTTTCACCCTTTAAGTTGCTGTATGAGCATAGGGTGAGGGGGCCTTTAGATTTGATTAGTGATGAGTGGGGGGGGTGAATGTGAATCCCACAAGGAGTCTATTGTGGCATATGTTCTAAACCTCAGAGCAAGGCTTAGGGAGCTCATGACTGGAATGCTGTAGTCTGAGAGTATGCTGTAGGACAGCAGGTGATGGTTCTCATTCCTGCTGGACACAATAAGCTGCTGGCAGCTTGGGAGGGACCATTTAAAGTGTTAAGGAAGGTCAGTGATGTTAACTGCATGGTAGAACTGCTAGGCAGGAGAGAGGGTAACAAATTGTACAATGTTAACACGATGAAACCTTACCATGATAGAGAGATCCTTGTGCTAAGTATTTGCAGTAGAAGGCAGGAGATGTCTGAGGGGAATCTATGGCTACAGCGAGCCAGCCAGAAAAATGCCAAGTTACTATGGTGGAGCCCAGGGTTGTAAGTATATGACATAAAAGTCCAGCACTTTAGTGGGGTCAGTAATGCCAGTGCAGATGGATTCTCAAGACACGGCATCAAGGCATGGGCTAATGTATTCTTAGACAGGTTCATTCCTCTCAAGCAACATTTCTCAAGGGTCATTTGAAAAACTAGCTTGAGTCTTCAAAGGGGGGGAAAGATGTGATGATGTGAGGTATTGCCAGTTTTCCAGGAGAAGTACAGTAGTGGATGTGTATCATATGCCAGCACAGCTAGCTTGAATTTTGTAAAGAATTATATGTCATTTGTATATCAAAGTGATTTGAACAGATGCTTGTGTTGCAAAATGTATTTGTAAAGCTGCTTGTGTTAAAAATGTATGGACATTGTGCCCTGCTCAAATAACTAGAGAGGGAAAGATGATACAGTGGGAAGACACCAAGAATTTATTTGGACTGCAGGTTAGAGATTGCCTCCCCTGTCAAAGATTAATATCAGAGTATAGGCAAAGAGAAAGAAACAGGGGAGTCCCAAATGAAAGACCAGCACTGGTTGAGTTTTTAGTAGAATTTAGAACAGAAGCTGCTATTAAAAAAGGAATAATTAGTAGACAATTTAAAATATTGCATGATAACTATAAGAATCAATCAGGGGATGTTAGAAAGTATTGGGAAGAGAGACTGGATAAGCAATTCACAAAGAAACAATGAGAAGATATATGTATATCTCCCAAATATGCAACACAATCCAGAAGGTTTAGGGTTTTTGCCTGGAAATGTTTGCATGGATATTTGTGTACCCCAAGTAGACTCCAGAGATTTTTTCCTCAAGCAGACATTAAATGTGATGGGGAAGAAAGAGGTAATTGGGAACATATTTTCTGGAAGTGTGGTGAAATGGTGGACTTTAAGGATTCCCTGCAGGATGCACTGTTAGAGATGCTGGGTAGGCAGATGGTTCTGACAAGAGAGATGATTTTTCTGAGCTACATTAAAGATTTAGAATTGCCTAGGCGTGGTAAGGCCTTGCTGTGTCTAATAATGGTGGCTACCAAAAATGCAATTACTAGAAAATGGAAATCAAAATCTAAACCAGTTATACTGGAAGTAGGGAATATAGTAAACTAGATAAAACAACTGGAACTGATCCATTTTACAGATAGCAGTCTGTTGGAGAGGTAGCTGGACAACCAGGAGATATTTGAAGTAGAGAGGCTTAGGTTGGAGAGTTTAGAGAGGAGCAAGGGGTGAGAGACAGCATTGAAAGCTTTAGAGAGGTCAGGAAAAAGACAAGAAACAGCCTTGTTATTGTCACCAGCAAGGGATATTGAGTGGGAGAAAGAGATGAGAGCAGTTGAGGTACTGTGGTTTGAGTGGAAGCCATGTAAGGTAGGGGTGAGTAGGTTTTCTTATAGGTTCATAGGATGATACTAGGCTATTCACCTGGAAGCCCTTATAAGCCTAGCCAAGAATTCTGCCCATGTTCCCACAAAGTCAGCACCTGTTACCCCTGTCCAGCAGGGAGACAGGTGGGATCCCAGGGGTGTGTTTTCTGTTTCTCATCCAGTTGTTCAGTTTCATCTTAAAGAAGGCTAGAGAGGTACTCTGCATGACATGGACAAGGAGTCAATTCCACAGATGGGGAAGTCTTTGGGACACAAATTTATCCTGCCAACAAGTTCTATTAATGTCACAGACCAGGTTGAGGCCTTGCATGTAGGTTGCAAGAGTTGAGTTTGACTTATGGATTTGTAACAACTCAGTCAAGGCTGGGTCTGAGATGGCCTTGTATGCCAGATACAGGTAATCTCTGAGCTGTGAGACAGGGCTTTTAGCCTATCTGTATAGTATAGGGGTTTGAGACCCTGGATTTTCCTGGGCAAGAACCTCTGTGGTTTCTTCAGCTGCTTGCATGTGCTTGGCAAGGTACATGTCAAAATGAGTATTGTACTCTATAATGGGTCTGATAAGAGAGGAGTACAGGGATATTATGACTTCCATCTTCCTGGATGAAATTCCCTTATTTAGGAGGTGGGCCATGTAGAAAGTCTTCCATACAACGGAGGCAACGTTGTGGTCAAAAGTCAGTATCAACCTGGGTGCCCAAGTCTCTCACAACCGATTGTGTGCTTAGTATGTTGATATTAATGTGATAATTAGTGCGGATGCCATTTTCCCCAAAAGGGATAACAATGCATTTATTGGCATTCAGTTTGAGGTCATGCTTCTGGCATCAGTCATTAGTTCGGGTAAGGCCCTCTTGGAGGATGTTCACATCACTAGGGGAATTTAAGACAGCACCCAGCTTGCAGTCATCTGCAACCTTGGTCAGCCACAGACCACTGGTGTTGGCTTACACCTCAGAAAAGTATATTGCAAACAGTAGAGACCCCAAGACTGATCCTTGGGGTACACTGCTCATTACAGGTCTACTACTAAAGGTGGCTTCCCTTGTTTTGACTGAGTGGGTTTTATCAGTGAACCAGTTAGCTACCCATTTGGTAACATATGGGTTGATGCCTAGCTGGGAAAGTTTATCTATTATGCCTGAGTGGGGAATAGCGTCAAAGGCTTTGGCTAGGTCAAGGTAGGCAGTGTACACCATCTTCCCCTCGTCCATGGCTTTGGTGACTGTTTCGAAGAAGTCAACCAAGTTTAACAGGCATGGTCTCTCTTTGACAAAACCAAACTGAGTAGGGTCAAGGTTTTGGAGGTTGCCAATGTCCTTGTTTATAAGGTCCATAATAATGCATTCCACAGCCTTGCAGATCAGGGCTAGTTAGGCTGATGGGCCTAAAATTGCCTGGGTCAGTGGATGATCCACCTTTGTGTAGATGGATGACAGTAGAGTAGATGGAGTGGATAGTCCAGTATTTGCTTGTGTACACAGGTTACTGGATGATAAGAGGTGAATCTCAATCCACCTGACTTTGAGAAATAGTAACAAAATTACATTACTGGACACAGGTCATAAAGATGTTATCTCCCAGTTTTGAATGAAGACAGAGATGCAATGTCTGTAAGAAGCATGGTTTGTTAGTCTGTAAAGGAGGAGTAGAAGTTTGCAATTGTTTTATGACTTCCAGAAGCTGTACCAGATCTGACCAATGCTCTTGTGTATGTATTATTGACATGTAGGTGCTAAATTATGGCAGTTTCTAGTAATGGGGGTTGCATGTGAACTGGAGGTCAGATGGCCAGCTATATGTGATGTCATTCTGCACAGAAATAATGTTTTAATATTAACTGAGACTGAATTCTCATAACAGTCTGTTTCTTGGAACTTGACATAGAAGGATCCTTTACCTACTTCATCTTGCCTTGCTCTAGTAAGTGACCAGGGATAGTAATTCTCTAAATCAGTTAGGAAAATATAGTGAGATTAGTTAAGTACTGTTTTTTGGTAACTGTGTGAATCTATTCATTTGCGTTATTTTAATATTTCCTGTCACTGACACTCTGGTGTTTACTGTAAATAGATATTTAGTATTTTCATGCTCTTTTATTATTTATTATTACATATATTTAAACTTTTCATTGTATCTGGTCCTTTAGAGAAATATTTTAACCTTTGAGATTATTTATATCTATTGGTGACACTGTGGCCACTCCTAAAGTCTGTTTGTTTGGTCAACATTACCATTTGTATTAATATTAATTTCACTCAATATAATTGCTTACCATTGCAAGAGCCTTAGGTAGCTGGCTTTGTAGTGACCGGTGGCAGGGATAACTACCTTATAGTCTGAGCAGAAGGAGGCACAGAGGGTAAATCTGTGCCAGTCTTTCCCAGGTGTGTGTGTGTGTGTGTGTGTGTGTGTGTGTGTGTGTGTGTGTGTGTGTGTGCAAATCAGATCTCACAGTGTGTGTGTGTGTGTGTGTGTGTGTGTGTCCCAGTGTGTGTGTGTGTGTGTGTGTGTGTGTGTGTGTGTGTGTGTGTGTGTGTGTGTGTGTGTGTGTGTGTGTGTGTGTGTATGTGAACTACATGGAGCAGAGACACAAAACACTGGTTTCACAGAGAGAAAGAGTGGCGGATGACCTGGCTTGGACACTTGGCAGAGGAATTAACTCTGCAGCTGTGCCAGTGGGAAGCCTTATTGGGTACTTGGGGAGAGACCGAGAGAAAAACCCAGACCTTGGGCTGAATGTGTTTCCTGTGTGCTCTTAAAGGAAACTGTGTTTGATGTAGAGAGCTGCATCTGGAAATACTGAGTGTATCCATTTTGTATTTAAAGAGAACATCTCTCTCCAGTGTCAGTGATGAACATTGAGGCTTCTTGATTATTGGCCCAGAGTGGGGACATCTCAAGGGACATAAGGTGCCAAACCAGAGTAAATTTGCAATTTCCCATTTATTGGTCCAATTTATATTTAAATAGGATTAGGGGACAAGCTTTGCTTCATATGGATGGGAAGCCTGTTCCAGAGAAGGGGTAATCTTTGAGACACATATCTGCCCCTCCAGCATGTCCTGTTTATGTTGCAGACAATGGTTTAGTTCCTTACATTGTGTATTTCTGATGCTAATTACTTTACAGATATGCAACTGATCCATGAGTGTGGGATCAGTAGATGCCTTGTAGGCTAGGCATAGATCACCACTCACCATTTGTAGGACACTGAGTACAAGGGTAATACTTTGATTCAGTCCACATAGGACTTTTTGTTTACTCCCTGCATTATTTTTTGTATGGAACCTGTCATCTCTCAAGCTGTTGCAGGTGCCTAGTCTGATAAGAGATGAGAATAGTGACACAATGACCTCCTTGGAATTGGATGCCATTCCTTACATGTAAGTTGTACAACTTTGAATGATATTCTCACCACTGTATACACAGTGGTCAAAGGACTGGTTACTGTCAGCATGTGTTTCCAGATCTCTGACAACCGGGTCTACTTTAAGTGGGTGTATTAGCAATGTAGTCATTTCCAAGGAAGACCATCTTTCCAAAAGGTACTATTATGAATTTCTATACATTGACTTTTCATCAATGGCTCTGGCAGCAGTTGTTTGTTTGTGTCAGGCCATCTTGAAGGGCAACTGTGTCTTTTGTGGATTCAGAGACTTTGCTTACTTTGCAATCATCAGCAAACTTGGTCATCAAGAAACCCTTGACATTTGCCTTCACTTCAGAAAAGTAGATGCCTAAAAGGAGAGGCCCCGGAAGTAGGAGTCCACCACTAGTGACTGGTTTCTTTGTGTAGGTGGAGTCTGCTATCCTAACATCTTGAGTCCTATCAGTGAGCCAGCTTATTATCCATCTGGTGACATATGGGTTTATGCCTAATTTTGTAAGTTTATCTACAATGCCCAAGTGAGGTGTTGTGTTAAGCACCTTAGCCAGGTAGAGGTAGGCAGTATGCACTTTTTGCCCTCATCCGCAGCTTTAGTTACCTTCTCAAAAAAGTTCACTACGTGAAGTCGGTATGATCTGCCTTTGACAAAACCAAATTGGCTTGGGTTAGTTGTTTATCAAATACATAATTCTTTCCATGACCCTGCATATCAGACTATATAGATTTACTGGTCTGTAGTTCCCCAGGTCTGTGGAAGATCATTCCTTGTGTACAGTTTTCCACTCATGAGACGCAAAGCCTGTCTAGAGGCTATGGTTAAACAGAAATTCTAATGGGCATGACAGGTCATGTATCATGGTATTCAGGAGGCATCTTGGGATATTATCTGGGCCCAATGAAGCTGGGTTCTTGGCAGTGATGAATGCTCCCTAGTGATAGTTGGTGGAGGAATGTTGGAGGTTTTCTCCTCGGGAGGAGAAGGGGGGGATAAAGTTTGATCTGAATATATCAGCCAGCAGATTTCCTCTATGCTCTGGCTCCATATGGGTGGTTCCATTTACCATTAGCCTGGCATATTGTTGGGTGTTGCCCTGAAGGTTGTGGATACGAAGAAAGCATTATGATAGTCCTTAACTATGGAGGATATTTTTATCTCAAATTTGGCTTTGGTGGACTTGAATAGTTCCCTGAGCTGCTTGTTCAGATTGACGAGAGCATTTTACCTTGCTTGGAGATGCTCTTCCTGTTTTTGGAAATTATTTTCTTTCATTTGTTATACAACCAAATTATACTGCAATTCCATCGGGATGGTTTGTGTTTGGAGGTTGTCCAATGTTTATTTGGTTCTGTGCAACCATTTTCATGATTATACAAGTTTGCTGTGAACAATTCCACATAAGCAGCTGTATTCTCAGGTTTTAGGGGTCTTGGAATTTTGCTAGACTTTCATTTCCTAGGGAGTATTTAATCTTGTAATAGTTTTTTAATATTCTGTGGTTAGATGAGGTCCTGGGCTTAATATTTATGGTGGTGTGGTAATTTCATTCTGGAAGGAAGGTTTTATTTGTCAAATATTGGTTGCATGTATTCAGTACTTGCTTAATGTTACAGTGTGTTACTTGTAACTTCTGGATGACATACAGTTTTGACTGGCCTCATAGGATATTGTTAGTTTCCCCCATTCGCCTATAACAATTTTTGTACTCTTGAAGTATGTTTCACATCGCTGGATTGGGTATTTCATTTTGTTGGAGAGGGGCAATTAAGGGCAAAATAAGCTTTTTCAACTGAATACTTTGCGATAAAGAAGAACCTACAGTTTCTTGAAATACATTTTCTGCAAAGTTGAGAAAAGCTGTGAAATCTCTTCATGAAAGCCTTTTACTGTCATATTACTTCATCATAGGTCTCATATCAATGTTTATTCATTTATTTAGTAGCTGGTTTGTTGTGGTTACAGTGAAGTTTATATTCTTATAATAGTCAGATTGTTTGTCATCTAGGTCACACTGAATATACACTATTAAGAAGGCTTCTAAGAGTGTTATTAGAGAATGGCTGGGACTCATTTTCTAAAATTATGCCACTTAAAATGTGCCTATAATGACAACCATTTTACAGACAAACTGGCAACAACACTAAGCAAAATGATTCATATTTCCGTAAGAGGCACACTGTTTCTCTTTCAATAAACATCAGAATGATAAGGATGCTTGCTGACATAGTATGACAGATTGAAGAATTCTGCTGTGAGGCTTTAAGTAACTTTTTATTTGTGGGGGATGAAATTTGACTGCAGTGATAGCTTTTAAAACAGGAGGTAGTTTTGCTCATTTAATTTTCCCTGTAATTCTGAAACTTTTAAAGTCCTTCTAAGATTCAGTAAAACAAGAACTGTCAGCTCAAGTTCTTCCAGTGCCTTTTTGCATGACTTCAAGTTGGTGTAAGTCTGAATTATTTTATATTAGTGTTACTGTTACGTATTTCAACAGGTAGATGGACTGGAACCTAAGAACAAATTTATAGCCATAACCTATTGACATAACTTTTTTCAGTTTATCTATTTGTTGTCCAATTACCATACATTATTAACTACTTTTCTTCCACAAGTAATGCTTTATCAATCCCAATTACAAAGTCTACGGTAGGTCTTACTTATGGGAATATTGCCCCATTTCCTTGCTACCCCTGTGTAACATTGTATGGTGTGGTAGCAAATAAGTAAAAAAGGTCATTTATGTCCCATGATTTGTGGTGTAATGTTTACTACAGTTGGTGCACAAGGCACAGCACCATGATTACTCTTTTGCCTGCCACTAACACCATTTACAGAGTCACTGACTGCGGATCTAGCAGAGCTGCTATTTCTGTGCCTAAATAAGGCCTTTGACTTTATGTCTCACATCTTGTTTTGTGGTGAGTTCAGTAAGTTATATCTATCAAAGTTCACAGCTGGGAGGATAGCAAGATAATTGATGAATGTGGGTCTATATTAGAAGTTTGAATGCACAAGTGTCCGAACGCAGTAACATCGAACTGGGAAGTTCGAAATGTCAAAATAGCGAAGCCGCGGAACACCAAATTTTTTACCAGGGAAAACACTTGGTGGGCTGCTTCCGAGGCTTTACTATTTCCTCCACTGTGGTGCGATCTCGGAGTTGGTATATTTAAGTGGGGGGACACAGCCCCCCACATTAGGAATATTTTATAGTGTACGTGTGTTTTTTTGGTTTTGTACCGGAACAGCAATTTTTTTCCCTGGGAAAAATTTCTGTTCTAAGTGTTCAGTTATTGCATTTCATACTTCCGGGTTCGACATTTGCGTAGTCAAACTTATTGCAGTTTGACTATGTGATATAGACCTGAAGAATTTTACTATGGCAGTCCTCATAAAACAAGCTACCACTCCCTAGTGTCCTTTAACAAATTGTCCCCAAGATTCACTCTTCGGTTATTTGTAGTTCTAAAAAAAAGCCATGCCTTGATAAAACAGTATTTCTATAACCCTGTCACTGTGTAGATGATTTAGTCCTTCCCTGTGCTGTTTGTTTATTTATGTTTATTTATGTAGTAGATGATTTAGTCCTTCCCTGTGCTGTTTGTTTATTTATGTATTTATGTATTTATTTATTTATTTGACATTTGTTGACGGGGTTAGTCTGACTGGGCAGATGCTCATTTTCAGTGGAGACCCGAGGAAAAAAGCTTCATGATACATTTTTATAAAGATTAACAACAAAGTAGGTAGAAGTAACAACATAATAACATAATAAGTGAAATCATATTAACATTGAGTGACATTCAGTAGAACAAGTATTCACATATAGTTTTCTACTTTACAATGTCAGTAGAGTTAGTAATAAAATACAACATAACAGTAGTAAACACATACTCATAGTTTCAGTACTATTTCTTTCAGATATAAGGCAAGAGGAAATAAGTTAATGAGAGGGAAAGGTGATTATATAAAGCTAGGGGGGAAGAGGTATATCAAGTAGGATCAGAGCAGAAGCAAGTCCTATAGTTTAATAGACTGCTTTTTAGTGTTTTTTGAAGCAGTTTCTGTTGGTGAGTGATCTCAAATATGGGGGTAGTTTATACCAAGCAGTGGCCACAGAGTGATTATAGAGAAGTTTACCAATGTTTTGTAAGGGTTTGTAGATCTACAGCAGGTGTTGTTTGGAGCTGCGGAGTGTGCGGTTAAGTACGTAAGGAGAGATGAGAGTTGAGAGGGCAGGACAAGAGTGGAGCTGGTTTAAGATAGAGTTAAATGTAGTTGAGGCAGTAACAGTTGATGGTGCAGTTCTAGCCAGTGGACGTTCTTAAGGGATAGACAGTAATGAGAGCTATAGGATTGGTTTAGGGTTACCACCTGTCCATTTTTGCGAGGGGCAGTCCCTCTTTGGGTAGTTGTGTCCTGCTGAAAAAATTAAAAAAGGCAAATATTCTGAGATTTTAGGACAAAAAATATTTCCTAAGGTTTCTGTAATAGTTGCATAAGTCAGTTATTTTGTATTTGAAACACCTTAATGCTGTAAAAAATAGTGTAAGCAACTTAAATACTAAATGAATAAGCTTTTATTTTGGCAAAGAAGTGAAGTTCTGTCCTTTGCATTGGCCACAGGTATGTTTTGCACTGCAAAATTTCACATTTCTACAAAAAATGTCCCAGTTTGGGCATTTGAAAAGGTGGCGACTCTAGAGTTGGTTAGCAACAAATCTAGCAATTTTATTGTAAGTGATTTCATGTTTTGTCAACAGATTTGTTTGAAGGTTGATGAGAATTGGAGCAGCATATAAGAGAGTGGGTAATAGATAGACCTGTGCTAGAGTGAGTTTGGATTCATTTGTGAGGAATCTTTTGTTTTTGTAGAGAAGGACAAGTTTCTGATGAGTTTTCTTAATGCAGTTATGGATGTGTAAATCGAATGTAAGTTGGTTGGCAGTAATGACTCCAAGTAGTTTAGTGTGGGGTTCAGCCTTGATAGTTGTGTTGTTTAGGGAGGTGCCAGTGAAGGTAGATTTAAGGATTTGGAGAGATTTAGGGAGGAAGAGGAGGAGTTTAGTTTTGTTTGGGTTGAGTAGGAGTTGACTGGAAGTTAGCCATTTCTCCACTGAGTGAAGAGATTCCTGGGTAAGTGTTTGTAGGTGGGGCACATTGTCAGAGATGGTAATAACTGTACAGTCATCAGCATGTTGTATTAAAGAGGAGTTTGAACAGGAGCTATAGAGGTTGTTGCTAAAAATGTTAAATAGTAGGGGACCAAGGATGGAGCTTTGGACTTGGAGGAAAGAGGCGGTAGCAGAGTGCCATCTTGCAAACTGAAATCTATTAGAGAGATAGCTAGAGAACCAGGTAACAGCAGAGTTGGAGCTGTTGAGAGCAGAAAGTTTAGACAGAAGTAGGTTATGTGAGATGGTATCAAGGGCCTTTGAGAGGTCAAGGAATAGCCAATATACTAATCTGTTGCTTTCTCTAGATCTGGAGATAGTTTGTGTAAATGACACTAGTGCAGTGGATGTACTGTGGTTAGGGCGGAACCCATGTTGGGTTTGGGTGAGGAGATTTTCTTGTAAAAGGTAAGTGAGGAGCTGTATATGAATGCATTTTCCAAGAATTTTTGATAGGGGAGATAGAATAGCCATCGGTTTTAAGTTAGAGGTGTCTGTGGAGTTTCGTCCTTTGTGAAGGGGAATAACATAACATTTTTTCCATATATTAGGAACTGTGTTTTCTTGGCTGGATCTGTTGATTAGAATGGAGATGGGATGTGCAATATTTAGCCCTATGCTGTAGTACTGGGTATTTAAAAGGGGGCATAAGCTGTCAGAAGGCATGATCAGCAACTCAGATGCTGATTAGAAGTGAGTGCAGTAATGGCTAATGTGTTTAGACCTTTGTTTGGTCCTCATTCTGGTGGCTGTACTCTGACGATTGCACAGGATGTCAACACTCCTAGCTATGTCTCTGTTGTGCTGCTATTGCCTCCACATTGCATCCTAGACTCAAGGTGGGTTCAGTTTGCAGGATTTATGAATTAGTAGTAAGATTTTTGACAGTCTCCCAAGGTTGCTGTTAATTGGGCTGCAATTATATCTGCATTTGGAGCAGGTGATAAAATATAAAACCATAGGTATTTTTATCTGTTGATGGACCTGTCTATGTTTTGCTTTCATACAGTGAAACTCACCCTAAAATTGAAATGTTTATGACCTCTGCACATCTTTTTCTCCTTCTTTTGACTTTTCCCATTAGGGGTCACCACAGAGAACAATAGTCTGCAAAATGATTGGCAGTAGAGCTTTACTGGGTCAAGTTGCCAGCCTGGTGCCCAACCTTCCACAGAAGACAGACACACACTCATACCTAGGGCCAATTTAGAGTGCCCAATACACTTGCAGGATGTCTTTGGGATGTGGGAGGAAACTAGAGCACCCAGAGGAAACCCACATGACTGCAGGGGGGACATGCAGACTCCACACAGAAGCACCGCAGCTGAGAAATCAAACCAAATAACCTCTTGCTGTAAGGCAGCAATGCTAACCGCTGCAACACCGCAGCTGCCCTACATATACTTACACATATGCTAACCAATAATGGTAGATAGATGCTTGGTAAAGAAGTGCTTTTTCCCCCATGCTGACATATGTACTGCCTTTGGCAACTAACTCTACTAGCAAAATACAAGCTACCCTTACAAGCTTTGGAAAACAAGATAGCTAGATCAATATGGGTCTATGTTAAATCATCGAATGCTTAAAAAAGTGAACAATGATTTATCGAACCCATGTAAGAGAAAGCTTATAATTACAAATGCTTAGAACAGCGATTTTTTTTCCAAGGTAAAAAAAAAATAAATCGCTGTTCCACAAAAAAAAAAAAAAAAAAAAAAAATTACATAAAGACGGGGGCTTGGCTTCCCACACCCCCCAATGTGGGGGATTGTTCTCCTACACCCCTACTTAAATATACCAACTCTGAGATCGCACTACCGTTCTAGAAATGGCAAAGTAATGGAAGCGGCCAAGCGATTTCTTTCCCAGGGAAAGAATTTGCTTATATGCCATTGCACTAATTTGCCTTTTCGTGCTTTCAAGTTTGATCAAGATGAATTTGAAAGAATACATCTTCGATCATTTAATAGGAACCCAATTAATATCTAGATCCCATAAGTATCAGTGCCATCGTAGCTCTCTCTTTAGAATGGGCTTCTACCTGTCTAATTGTGATGTACATTCCAAATTTGTAGGGTCATTTCTTAATTCTAGTTCCTAGGACACTGTGCTTTGAAATTTTGGTTGCTTTCCATTAAAACTCTCAGTAGAATTCCTTGTTCCTCCTTATGCACTGATATAACTAGGAACATACATTTTGACACTGCAGGCTTGTATCTTTGCCACAGCACCACTTTACAAATGTTTCTCATTGCATGGCTAATAAATTAATGTATGTTTTTCAAATTGTGTTCCCTACATGCATAAACCATGTATTTTCAGATAAAGAGTCATAGTCCTACGAATGCTGTATGCTGGAGCTAGTTATGGACATTAATTTAGACAACTATAAACATCTTTTAGCCACCACAAATTATAATATTTCTAAGAGATGCATAGGAAAATGTACTCACCTGAATTCACTAGCTATATCTAGTTATGCACTTGCTTATGCTGCCAATATGTCTTACCTATTCCCTCATACCCACTACAAAGTGGTAGCAAAGTTTGCTGCATGTTGGTTTCTAAAATATGAAACTTCATACTTGCTAAAATTAAGATACTTCATTCTTCTCCTAAATTTCAAACTGCTTTTATGGTATATATAAATAAAAAGCAAAACAGAGATATTGTAATGGTATCACTTAAAACTTGAACTACCTTGGTTGCTTGTTATCAGTTCTCACTATGGTCTCTCATCTAACTGGCCCTTACGTTATTAAACTGAAGTGCCTGTCATTGGTTCACCTTGATGTTGCTGTTTAATTTTTAAGAAGACTCCTATTAATTTCAGGTATTCAGTGAAAATATGCGTATATCCAGTTTGTTTTGATTGTTTACTTGATAGGTTCATATAAATTCATCCTGGCGGGATTTTCATCAGCTGGGAAACCTATGCTAAGTTAGGAGGGGATAAGGGAGTGAACTTTTCAACAAAACTATCCACTAGCAGGTTTGCTATCTCTGTGGGGTCAGTGTGTGTGTGATACTGTTGGCCACTACTTCTGCACATGCTTGGGTCCTACCCTTTAGGTTACGTACTTAGCTGTAAAAGGCCTAATAGTTATCTTTGGCTGTACTTGTTAAGTTTCTCTCAAAGGAGCCCTTGGAGGATTTGACAAGTTGCCTTATTTGCCTGCTGAGACTGAGGAGGTTGCTTTTCCATTGTTTGGGCCTTGCTTTTGTTTTCTTGCATGAGGGAACAAATATTCTGGATCTGGTCTTCACCAACTTGTCAAACAAATGCACTGCCACAACTGTCAGACCCTTATTAGTTAAAACTAACCATAAATCAGTCACTTTAAAGATGGAAATAACAGCAGAACTCACAAAGAGTGAACTCAGACTAAAAAACTTCACCAAGGCAAACTATACCCTTCTAGGTGATGGTATCAATGCATTCCAAGCCCCACCCCAAGATGGAAGTGGTAACTATGCCAAAGCTTACATTAAGCCCTGTACAATAATTTGCATAAGTGTATAAATGTGGCTGTACCAGAAAGAATCAAAGCCAGTACCCAAAGTAAAAGCTAGCTGCCATGACAGACATCTGGCATCAACAAACTTTAGAATAAATGAAAAAAAGGTGCTGTCCAAGAAAACAAAAGCAAGGCCCCAACAACGGAAAAGCAACCTCCTCAGCCTCAGCAAGCAAATAAGACAACTTGTCAAATCCTCCAAGGGCTCCTTTGAGAGAAACTTAACAAGTACAGCCAAGGATAACCATTAGACCTTTTACAGCTATGTACGTAACCTAAAGGGTAGGACCCAAGCATGTGCAGAGCTAGTGGCCAATGGTATCACACACACTGACCCCACAGAGATAGCAAACCTGCTAGTGGATGGTTTTGGTGAAAATTTCACTCCCCTATCCCCTCCTAACTTAAGACAAACCTTCTCCCAAACTTGCCCCCCAGTCTACATATCTGCAGAGCAGTTTCTCAAAGCCTTATCCAAGGCAAAAAACACAGCCTCTATGGGACCAGACAACATCTCAGGCTGTCTTCTAAACAGGCTAAAGCATGAACTAGCATCACTACTAAGTACCCTTTTCAGTCATAACCTAACCACAGACATTGTTCCTGCTGAATGGAGAACAGCAACAGCTATCCCCCTCCATAAAGGTGGCCTAGCAACAGACCTAGGGCATTGCAGACCCATATGCCTGATCACCCTTTTCTGTAAGACCATGGAACGTATCATTATGGACCTCATAAATAAAGACATAGGTGACCTCCAAGCCCTGGATCCTGCCCAGTTTGGTTTGGTGATCTCCAAAACCCTGGATCCTACCCAATTCAGCTTCATGAAGGGCAGATCCTGCCTGTTAAATCTGGTGGATTTTTTGAAAATGTGACCAAAGCCATTGACGAGTGCAAATCTGTGCACACAACCTTCCTCAACCTGGCAAAGGCTTTTGACACAATCCCACATTCAGGCATTACTGATAAGCTTAGCAAACTGAATGTAAACCTCTTTGTTGTAAGATGGGTTGTCAACTGGCTCACAAATGGGACACACAATATCAAAGTGGGTGACTCCACATCAACCAATAGACCTGTTACCAGTGGGGTGCCACATGGGTCAGTGCTGGGCCTCCTACTGTTTGGGATATACTTCTTAGATGTTCAGGTCAAAACTAAAGAGTTGCGGCTGACCAAGTTTGCAGATGACTGCAAACAAGGTGCAATTATTGAATACCCAAATGATGTCAGTATATTCTAGGAAGGTCTCGTGTAGATCACTGACTGGTGTATTATTCATGATCTCAAACTGAATGCAAAGAAATGCATCATCATTCCCTTTGGCACAAACAATGTCCCCTCATACTACCAAATCAGCAACAATACCCTAAGTACCCATGAAGTGGTAAGGGACCTGGGATCACAAACTGACTGTGAACTTAACTTCAGCCACCATGTGTCTGCTGTAGTAAGGAAAGTTTTCTATGTAGCACGCTTCATTAGTAAAGGCATCACCTCGAGATCAAAAGAAGTTATAACCTCTATATACTCGGCATACCTCTCAACCTGGAAACATCAAAAATCTGGACAAGGCCCATAGAAAATAGGTACAAATCTGTATGCTGATTAACATAACATTTGCATACATAATTAAGTAACCCCACCCACTCCAGTGGAATTGTGGGATACCAACTTTCCAGTGCAAACTGAAGAACAGACAACCAAAATATGGCACCAGAATCCCCCTGCAGCCATTCCAATGTCCCATCATCTGACTATTTCACCCCATTTACCATAAACACTAATGTGTCCATTACTTCTGTAATGATTATTTTGATTTTATTTTTACATTTTATAGCACAATGCACAAACACTAACAGATATCTGCCAAACAAAGCAATTTTATCTCACAATGAAAATAGACTTGGCATTAAAACTTGTCTGCCCGTGAAACTCACATTCATTGAAACAGCATTGAAACCCTCAGATTCAATGAAACCCACACCACATCCAAAGAAAATGCATCTGGCCAGTGGTGGATAAATATTACGTTTGGGCTGTTTTCAAACCATAGGCCCCTGGCTTGCACACAAAACAAGAAACATACATGTGTTCTTTGACACACCTTCCTGACTTTATTAAATTATATTCCTTGTATAATACAGCACACCTGTTAGACAGTGGATTTTATAATTTATTGTTTGAAAAAATTTTCAGTAGGCAATGAAACAAAATGCATGAACCAATAATGACAAAACTGCCCAATTCAGAACATTTCCATCATAAAAGTCTACTTACACACACACACACACACACACACACACACACACACACACACACACACACACACACACACACACACACATACACACACACACACACACACACACACACACAAACACAATGACAGTAGTGTAAGCCATAGGCATCTTGCACAGCTTCTCACACTTTTTTTCAATTTCAGTTTTTTTTTGTTGGGGTGCACAAAAAGCCAAAAACAGGGACACATTTTAAACATTGCTTGTATCCTTTTGAAAATTTGATAAAATAAAATGTTGTGTTACCACCATGCATTTCTCTGCCAAGTCTTGACCCCGGGTCCCTGTGCATTACAGTCAGAGCAACATACCACTATGCCAAATCAGCAGATTCTAGAAAAGCAGGAAGACTGAAACTTAAATGGCCAGCATTTAATGAATTCAGTCCTCACTTCTCACCATAGCTCTCAACCTCTTAGCACAAAAAAACCTGGACAAAGCCAGTAATGGGGGTATACAGCCCCAAAATAGGTACAAATAAAATATGTGCACTACACAAATGTGTTTTAATGTGCGTGTTACTTTCAATATAAAAAAGTACAAGTTACTGTATATACTCCTCTAAGAAATGTGATGGAAAGTGATAGACTTATGATGCAATGTTTTTAGGTATACAGCAAAGAAAAACATAACACTGCTGTTTCCTCTGGTTTTGAGTTAGTAATAGTCTGTAAGGGGAGCTGGCATCTTCATTAACCTAAGTTTTATTAAACTGGCTGTAAAAGAACATCAGACCCAGCAAAAAATTATGTTCCAGGAAAAAAAATGACCTACAAGAACAATCATTTCTATGCACAATATTTGTCAGTGCAATCACCTGATGTTACTTTAAATCAACCATCTGACCAGAACTACATTTCTGACAGGACAAAGACAAAACAGGATCAAGCCTTGCTGTGGGGACTGCAATCACCACACACCTGCAAACAATACTAAATCCAAAGTCACTGTAAGCACAGACTATACCCTGAGATACTGCAGAATCAGATTATGTGCTCCAAATTCACTATCAAACTTTCATAATTCATGGCATCATAGTTATTGTCTTCAGATTTTTTAAAGGAATCCATATCTGATAACTTCAGCTGGGACACCAGATTTCCAGTTCTGATTGCACTGGGTAGAGAGATGTATATTCCTGTTAAATGAACCACATCTTTACTATTACATGATATTTACCAACAACCATCCAAAAATCATGCAGCACTATGTCTGATGCTCATTTTACTAAAGACAACTGAAAAGAACCTGACTGTAATCGTGTTTCTTAACCTAGTCTTCTAATCATAGAACACTGATCCTTACCAAGCTATTAAGGTTAGACTGGTCAGTATGACCACCACCTCTGGTCTCCTGTGATAAGAGGCCACTGGCCTTGTGGCACTAACCCAGTCAAAGTATAAATAAATTAGGGTTAAGCACAGTTTTAGGTTAAAAATGGGGTTAAGACACTAATATAAATTATGTTGGTTTCTCACAGTGATTGGGTATAACTCACATTCCATATACTGTACAGATAAAAAGTTAATGCCTGACAAAACAATCAATGCAGTCATTTTTACATACTATGCAAAATACTAAGCAAGACATACAATTTACAATACAAATACACCCTAAACACAGTATTTAATTTCCCCAATGTGCATTTTCCTCCCAAGAATGACCCCCATACTATCACAGATTAAGAAAGCAAGACACTGCAGTGCCTTCTCCTCTGTGGCATTTCTTTTATAGTCATCATCCTCAGTGCATGTGCACACCATTCTGGGACCGAGTGAAATCATATGACACATTCTTCAGGAATGTGTTACTTTTGCTCCTCCATGACTTCACCTATTGTATTTGAATTTTTTTCTGCCAAGAAAGGCAAAAAGCACTATGGTCATGAGGATGTCCAGTGTAAACATTCACAGCTTTTTAAAGGGTGTATAATCATGTACTGGTACATTCATCCCTCCCACAGGGCTGTAAATCTGAACCTTTTGTAGTGCACTGATGATCCTCTAGTTAGCTCATCCATCTGAAGAAAGGAAGACGGGACGTGAAATTCACAACATTTAACTTATTATACATATCGTATGGGAAGACAAGTTAGGATTGCACAGATGCTCACGACAAAAGTAAAAAGAAAAGCTTTTCTGTCTGCAGTGGACTGACACGTTGTATTTCTTCTATTACAAATTAGAATTATATTCTTTAATCATGTTAAGTATTTTACACCAAAACATCAAAAATAATAACTAAACTACAGCTTAACAACTTTGAAGTGCAAGGAAGATGCATGTGCATTTCTTTTCTACTTTCATACAAATACAGTCTTCCTGACGTTGCCCCCATCCACATATCGTAACTGAGGAAAATAAAGACTAGCCAACCTAATGGAGTATGAAATGCATACATAAATCATAAGAACACTCAACGAACATGCCGAAATGCATACATGTTGGCTACCTATCTGGTAATGTAGGGATTAATTCCAAAATGGGAGAGTTTTTCTATAATAATTGAGTGGAGGGGGGCTGTCTCAAATGCTTTGGCTAGGTCAAGATAGGCAGTATATACTGTCTTTCCCTTATCCAGGACCTTGGTGACTTTCTCGAAAAAGTCAACCATGTTTAACAGGTATAATATACCTTTAATGAATCCGATCTGGGTTGGGCCAAGAGTTTGGAGATTACCTATGTTCTTGTTAATAAGGTCCATAATGATTTTCCATGGCCTTCCAGATGAGGCTAGTCAAGCTTATGGGTCTATAATTCCCAAGGTCAATTGATGGTCCCCCTTTGTGCAGAGGGATTACTGTTGCTGTCCTCCATTCCATAGGAAAAGCGATAGTTCTCAGGCTGTGGTTAAATAAGGATCCAAGTGGGTTAAAGAGGGATGTTCTCACAATTTCCAATTTTTTCTTTGTAATTTGTTTGTACCCTTTTCTAAAGATCCCACTTCCAGTTCTTTTGTCTCTGTTACAATATTAAGCACTTCAAATGCAGTTGATTTAGCCTATGATTTCCTTTTTCTAGTAATTGCTTTTTTGGCAGCTACCAGAAATTAAACTTAACAAGACCCTACCTGTCTGGGCAATTCAGAGCCTGTGTCTCAACTCAAAAGAATCATTTACTTAGTTACACCCATTTCCTCATCCAATATTACTGACAGAGTATTCTGTAAAGAATTTTTAAAGTCTGGCAACTTATTACACTCCCAAGACATATGTTCACTGATGCCTCTTTCTTCCCCATTACACCTCCAACATTTGCCATCTACCTGGGGAAATATTCATTAGAGTCTGCTTGGGGTATAAAAATATGCATACAAATGCACTTTCAAGCAAAAATCTTAAATCTTCTAGACTTTGTTGCTTACTTGCGACTGATACATATGGTCTCCCATTATTCCCTTGTAATTTGCTCATCCAATCTTTTTTCCCATTTTTTTCTAATATCCTCATTGCGTTCTATAGTTATCTTACAATATTTTATATGTGTACTAATTATCCATTTTTTAACAGCAGCTTCTGTTCTAGCTTCAAATAAAAACTCTACCAGAGCTGATATTTCATGCAGGATCCCCCTGTCCATTTCTCTTTGCTTATACTCTGATATCAATCCCTGGTAGGGAAAGCAGTCCCTAGCCTGCAGTCCAAATGTGTTTTTGGCCTCTTCCCATTCTATTACCTTTCCCTCTGTAGTCATTTGCTCCAACTATCTTGGCTAATTTGCCAGTTAAAAATCAGTTTCCTACTAAGCATTAGCTGATTTTTCTAATAAAATGCAAGTTTAAATAGCAACCAGAATTTTGAGGTTAGGCACATAGCTAGCCTAGTAAAAATAAGGCTCATGCACAATCACAGCAGAAAGTCTTAGCCCCAGCCTAATTAAGTACCCCAAAAATCAAGTAACTTGATCATCAGTAATTGTAAAGTATTGTCAAATGAACACACTATGATCCATGCTAAGACACGCACATATTAGAGTATTTTACAATATTCCAGTTTAGCAGATTCTAATGAATGTTCTTCGCATGCGTCTCACAGATAACTCATAGATAAAACAGTGCAATTAATTGAAAAACTATTTGCTTCACAAGCAATCCAAGTACAATACCTTCACAACTTTCAGTCACAAAGCTATCCAAGATATAAATATACTAAAAAAGAGCATTATATCCATGTCTTATTAAGTTGTTGTAAAAATATCCTTTGTGATTATTTTAAAATGTGCTGTGTGGTTTAACCAAGCTATAGCAGTGAAAATGAGTACTTTGTTTGTTAAAGCACAGGTTGCTATGGGGGAGCATCTGTGACATTGAAGTAAAAACAAATTCAGATATCTTACCAAACAAAACTATGTTGCAGTGAAGATCTGATTGGTGATACAGTCAGAGGATCTCTGTTAGTAAGGTAATAGACATTGCCACCTTCAATGCATGAATGCAAACCTATTAAGATGAAACTAGTGAGGTAAGGTTCTATTCTCCAGAGACAAATAATACAGAAATGCATTTTCAGAAGCCCTGTGTAGCACATTTAAAAACATTATTGACAGATGTCTTGCGAAATGCTCAGGCATCCAAAAATTGTTAAATATATGAACTGTATGTAATTCACATTCCCTATCAAAGTTACCCACCATTTCATTCAAATGGAATCTTCGGATTCATGCCAAATAGGACCATTATGAGATTATATGGCTAGGTGACCTAAAGAGTGATTATTCTGCTCTCTACTGCTAGTCAGCTGGATCTGCAAATAACTTAGCGGAGAAAGGAACACATCCATCACTAGAATGCCACAACCATGGTTCATCCTGAACTTACCACCAGTTTTAAACACAACCATCCAAAACAAACTGCTATTGAAATTATAAGTACTGGATAAATATGCACCTGCTTTTTTTACTCTTCCAAAGTATGGATCAAGAGGCGGGAAAAATGGCCAGACATACTCAGATTAAATGCAATATCATATAAATAAAAAAACGTCAGTAACGCTCATCTTCCAGGAATCCAAGGTGTAAATCCACTGTAAAAGATCCTAATGTTGAGGACTGACTCAGACAGCAGCACTTCTTCTTGGAGCTAAGGAATAACAGACCAAGGTCAAAACCATATCTCTTATGGCCATTTTATTTGTTGGCTTGGCCGAGCTATAATAGCTAAGAAAGCGATCATCTCTCTGTGGTCAATGCACTAGATACTGCTATGGATCAAATGTAATAAAACACTAACAGGTCATGCAACATCCACAAACAGGAATCTCTCCCTATAAAAGTCCCCCAGCATATCCCTCTTAAATAGCTCATCCCTGAAATTGTTTCCCCTATGAATGATCAAGGATTAGTCCAGATAAAATCACTTTCGCTAGCAGATCTAGAAGACTGTCTCTCTGATACCCTCCCTGTAGGAGGAATAAAGACACCTCGTTGAAGCTTCCAGTAGTTTATTCAGTTTAGCAGGTAGATGGACGAGTGTTGTTGTTGTTCTAATGCATTATATTCAACATGTCAGTTATTTAAAGGCAATTACTGACAATGGTGGGAGGGTCCATGAGAGCTGACTGGAGGAAAATCTGGGAAATGGGAAAACAAGGAGCCAGTCCCAAAGCTTAGATGTTAGACCCTTATTTGAATGTTCTTGAAAGACCTGTGAGAGTTTACCAGCTCAGCAGCCTGCAGAATCTCATTCTTAGTTAAATGGTTTTATTTTTATTTATAACTTCTAACAAACAAGACATGACAACACACTATGAGCTACAATTATAGAACTATATTTAAGAAAACACTTTTACCTAATCATTGAAAATGCCTGCTTTTACAAGGTTATCATCAGACTTTATTAGTCTGTTTTGCAACACATGTAAAATGGGAGGCTATGTCTGCATCAGTGGGGCTCATATTCCTTGGAGCCAATTATGAAAGCTTTATTACAGAACCTTTTCCAGTCTATCACATGTGACATGAGAGGCTGTGCCCACTTTTACAGGGCACATTACCTCCTGACATTCAATACGAATGGCTAATATTCTCTTGTATAGCAAAAAAAAAAAGTCAGGCCTGCATTTAACAAAAGTTCTATGATCTGCAGTACAATGAAAATTGTTGTTCTGGGGACCCATTCCACACCGCTACATTTTTTCGCATGATAGGCATAATTTGCCTATGTTCAAAGATGATCTGAGAGTCTTATGTTTATTATTAAAAGTTTTGTATACTCTGTAGTTCACCACTTGGCAGATTGTTATTCCAGGGGTACAGAAAGCCTACACAAAAGGTTCTGAGGTCTGGAACGTTACTTACATTTTTCCTCCTATTTGTACACACCCACGAGCTCTGTAAAAAATGAGCACTGTGACTTGATTTCCACTATATGCTATTTCTCTAGATGCATGTACTGTTCAAAAATGGGAATCACCTAGTATAACTTTAAGTGACTACCTCCCCTGCTTATAAAAAGGTCTGTCTTCATCAGGAGGAAGAAGGATGGGGACTGGTCACATTAATCATGTATATGAGCCTCTTATAAGCCAGCACTGTAAACCTTTTTGCTCTACAAGAGAATATTAGCCTTTCATATTGTATGTCAGGAATATTCAAATAAGGGTCTAATCTCTAAGCTTTTGGATTGTCTCCTTGTTTTTCTGTCTCCCAGATTTTCTTCTAGTCAGTTCCCATGGACACTCCCATCAATGTCTGTAACTGCCTTTAAATAACTGACCTGTTGAAAGTAATGTATTAGAATAAGAACACATGTCTATCTACCAACTTAAATTAATAAACTATTTGAAACTTCAACAAGCTGTCTTTATTCCTCCCATAGGGAGGGTATCAGACAGAGATTCTCTTAGCTCTGCTAGCTTAAGTGAATCTGTCTGGGCTAATCCTTTATACTCTGTTTGTTGTTAGTCCTGTTATCCTCTGGGTCACAGGTGGGATACTAGACTTCACATGAGCCCTCGGGATTACCTGTGTTTTGTATACATGACTGATAAACAAATACATGTAATAATAATAATAATAATAATAATAATAATAATAATAATAATAATAACAATAAAAATAACAATAACAGTAATAATAAATTTAGATCAAATGAACTAAGAAATACATGCTCATAAAATCATCAGCTATATAAGAGAACCCCTGCTAATAATCTGAATGGATAAGAAGTTTTGCAGTGGCATATAATAGACTGAAAAAGAAATTAAATGTAAAGAAAAAAAAAGAGAGGTATACTTTAAACCCACCAATAAAGACTTAAGTAAGCATTTTTGCAGAGGGGCAACTCCCCCATACTGGTTAAGCTACATATAAACAACAGTGAGGACAGGTGAAGCTCCCCAAACAGAGCACAGCAGTCACACACAAAAATGCTTAGGTATCAGTGTTATAACCTATGATCATAGGTTCATAGGTTCATAGGTTCATACTAGGCTATCTGCCCTAGGGCATTTATAAGCCTAGCCAGAGTGTGTTTGGCTTTTGCCACCAATTTTAAATTAATTTTGCTATGCCTTTTTTTGAGGTTAGTATACTGTGCCTCTGTCTAACAGTGACACAGAAGTGATAGCCGGGGTAAACCTATGATCTCCCATCCACTCATCAAGATTCCTCTTGAAGAGAGTCAATGTGGGACTCTGCCTAACCTGGACTGGGATTTTATTCCAGAGTGAAGGGAGCCTCTGGGTTATGAATCTGTCCCTCCAGCATGTCCTATTTATTTCAGTGTTGAGGTTCAAGTCTCTCGAGCGCGTAGCTCGATGGGATTTGGATTTTCTGAGGTGCAGCATGTCCATTAATTCCGGGTTGGACATGGCTTTATACGTCAGGCACAGATCGCCTCTGAGCAGGCGGTATGCCACTGAGTAGAGCTGGAGTTTCTTTAACCGGCAGCATATGGCATCTGTTTGAGCCCTTTGATCCTCTTGGCGAGGTACTTTTGGGGTCTTTCCAGTTGCTGCAGGTGTCTGGTAAGGTACATCCCAAAAGGGGCATTGTACTCAATTATGGGCCTGATGAGGGATGAGTAAAGAGGCACGATGACCTCCCCTGATCTAGATGTGAATCCCTTCATGATTAGGTGGGCTATATAAAATGTTTTTCTAACCACTTTGGCCACGTGGTTGTCAAATGAGAGATTGCTATCAACTTGGGTCCCCAGGTCCCTAATGACTTCTTCTGTACTTAATGGATTACCACCTATATGGTAATTTGTGGGCACTTTGTTTTGCCAAAGGGGATGACTATACACTTTTGGCGTTTAGCTTGAGGCCATGGCTCTGGCACCAGTTGTCTGTTTCTATGAGGCCCTTTTGGAGGATGCTTGTGTCGGCTGGAGAGTTGATTATGGCCCAGTTTGCAGTCATCTGCGAACTTGGTCAGCCACAGTCCTTCCGTGTTGGCCTGTACCCGAAATATATGCCGAACAAGAGAGGTCCCAGGACTGAGCCTTGTGGGATGCCACTTGTAACTGGTTTGGAGTCTGACATGGCTCCAGCAATTCTAACCATGTGGGTTCTGTCCATGAGCCAGTTTGCAACCCATCTAGTGACATAGGGGTTTATATTTAAGCTGGTGAGCTTATCTATAATGCCCGAGTGGGGTATTGTATCGAAGGCTTTTGCGAGGTCCAGGTTGGCTGTGTGGACCACCTTCCCTCGTCAATGGCCTTGGTGACTGTTTCAAAGAAATCAACCAGGTTTAAGAGGCAGGATCTGCCCTTAACAAAGCCAAACTGGGTAGGATCCAGTGTCTGTAGGTCCCCAATATCTTTATTTATGAGGTCCATGATGATCCTTTCCATAGCTTTGCAGACCAAGCTAGTCAGGCTTATGGGCGATAGTTTCCAGGATCCGTTGAGGCACCACCTTTGTGGAGAGGGACCACTGTTGCTGTACACCACTCTTTGGGTACATATCCTGTAGTAAGGCTAAGATTGAACAGTAGTTTTATGTTTGGGTTTAGCTCTTCTTGGAGTTCATGTAGGATGCAGCCCGGGACACCATCTGGTCCCATTGATGCTGTGTTTTTTGCTTTGGAGAGGGCAGCTCTTACCTGAGCATCTGAGATGTCAGGGGGACAGCACTCTGGTTGGGATAGATATTTGCCCTTTTGGTGGGGAGAGGGGGGAGAAGTTTGCACTGAACCTGTTAGCTAGGATGTTGGCAATGTCTGTGGGCTCGGTGTATTTTTTGTCATTTTGGACTAATTCTGAGCATATCTGGGAATTCCCACCCAGGTTCCTAACATAACTAAAGAAAGCCTTGTGATTATCCTTAGTGTCCTGTGCAATTTTTCTCTCGAAGCTGGCCTTAGACGATTTTATGAGTGCCCGTAGTTTTTTGCTAATACTGATCAGAGATGCCTTCCCTTTTTGGGATTTTGCTCTATCATGTAGTAGCTTCCTTCTTCTATTGCATAGTTTGTTTATGGCTGGAGTCCACCAGACAGGACGTCTGCCTTTGGAGGATTGGGTCTTGGTTTTATTTGTGATTGCATGATCCATGCATTCCTGAAGGTGTTCATAGAATGCGTTTATAAAGGATTCTGCGGACTGGGCCGTATTTTCCACAGGCCCGGGGGCTTTGAAGGATTTCGCCTCGGTTTTGAGGCATGTGAAATTTGCTTTAGAGAAGTTTTTCACTGTGGTTTTCTGGGCAGGGGGTGGGGTCGGGATGTGAATATCCAGTGAGATTAGTTTATGGTCTGATCTTACCAGTGAGAGATACACTTCTGGTCTGGAGCATAGTGTCCCCATGTTGGTGATGATCAGGTCCAGTATGTTTTTCCCTCTTGTGGGAGTGGTAACAAGTTGTTCCATAGCATTTGAGTTTATAAATTCTAGGAACCTTTGGGCTAGGGTGTTGGAGCTAGAGTAATGCTCCCAGTCTATGTTTGGGTAGTTGAAGTTGCCCAATATAATGGTGTTTGGAGAGACCATCATATTTTCCAGTATTCTCAGGAAGGCCAAGTGGGGTTCCTGTGTTTGGGAGGGTGGTCTGTAGCAGGCTATAAACTGGAAGGCAGTTTTACCCACAGTTAGTTGCACATGGATAGTCTCTGATGCTTCGTGCTGTGCCACCAACCTGGAGGTGTGGGTATCTTTGTGAATATTGATACTCCCTCCTTTTGTGGTTCGGTCCAAGTTTTGGGGCGAAAAGCATGGTATGAGGTATAACCTGGTAGTGCTGGGGTGCTCTCGGGAGCCTTGAACCAGGTTTCTGTTACTGCACAGATATTGATGTTCTCCATGCTAAGGAGAGTTTCGAGTGCGTGCATCTTGAGGTTTAGACTTCTGGCATTGAGTAGCATTACTCTTAGTTTCTTATCCCTTGTGATACCTATGGAGGTGGGTTTGTCTTTTGAACCTTGCCTAAAAAAGGCACTATGGGGGTAGCAAGAGCCTTTGCCAATATCCGAAAGCCCAGGGGTGACAGGTGCAAGCCGTCCCTAGCGAAGCATCGTGGCTTGTCGAGCATGTCATCCCAGGCTGACAGGCATTGGATCCCCTTTGAATGACACCGACACTTAAGCCAATTGTTGAAAGTGATCATCTTGTCTTGTCAAGAACCAATTTAACTAGCTCTGTTTGGGCAGTTAGAACTTCACCTGCTTGACTTTAATTACATATATGGAAGGTCTTGAAGTGTCAATATCTATTTAAAAAAATCTCATACTTATGACCACTTGCAGAGTATGCTCCATTACGTGGCTAACAGGTGTAATCTTCTTCTCACTACAACACCCCGGAAATCAATATGGTCATTATACATAAAGACATGAAACATAAGCAAACTTAACATTTATGTCTTCAGGAATCTTCTTTCCAGCAGTACAAAGACCAGAGGCCTTTTCACTTTTCTGTCAGCACTAAAGCCTAAACACCATATTAATGAAATGAACAATATAAGGTTTGTATGTTATTCACTACATTTACCCCCATGGGACATCTATGTCCATTAAAGGTTTGCTAAAATGCATGAATAGCTAATAGTTTAAACGCCAATGAACATTCAATAATTGCAAATGTTACATTTAAATCTGGCTAGTTACTTTATATATTTTATATACTTTCCTGCTCTCATCCCGTCCCACATGGCTTGCCTCTTTTTTCCCCATTTATCACACTCCTTTACTTCTCTCTTCTCTTCATCGTACTAAGCTTCTCTGACTACCATCTTCATTTTTCTCATTTACTACTACTCTTGCTCTATTTTTTTCTTATTGTCTCACCCTTCTTATATTCAACAATTAACACCTCCTATCCCCCATCCTACTTTAACCCTGCTAAGATTTCATGTAAAACTGTAATGTCAACCCTGTGCTATTTCACATTCTAACAAATCTAACAGGAATATGCACCAATGGATTTTTCTTATTTAAATTGACTTATTTATGTGTGTGTGTGTGTGTGTGTGTGTGTGTGTGTGTGTGTCTGTGTGTGTGTGTGTGTATATATATATATATATATATATATATATATATATATATATATATATATATATATATATATATACAGTTTCACTTTACAATCCTGAAATACTGAAATATCGAAATTCAGTATCTCAAGACTGTAAAGCCGAACACTGAAAAACCCGAAACCCCAAAAGCGTGGAATTCAAAATCATGACTGCCCACATACACACTCCACACACAAACAAGCACACATGCACCTTCCTCCCTACACCACAAACCAAAAAAACACACAAACACAACACAACATAACAAACACACGCGCGGACCCTACATAAAAGCAGGGGGGCAAGCACCCCTCACACCCCCATTACTTATATATACTAACTCAGAGGTCTCACTAAAACCACTAACACACAAAAGCCACCACTACACATTCTACACTCCCCTTGCACAAACACACATCACATATGTACAAATACCACTACTCAACACTTATACACTCACAATCTTACCTACCTACCTTAACCCACACTTCAAAACTCCAAACACACTCACACACACTAAAATCCCTACCCAAAACCCCTAGTAAAACATTACTTACCTGAATCTCCAGCTACAGCCACATACCACACCGCACATCACGAACACAGGGAATTCCACATCACGTACGCGCCTCCACAACCGCTGAGTCGACATTTCCACATTCGGGATACTGCACTTTCGTGCAAGTGAAGTTTTGGCACTTCGATCTTGAGCTATTGAAATTCGATATTTCAGTAGTAAGAGATTCTGAAGTGAAACTATATATATATATATATATATATATATATATATATAGATAGATATATATATATATATATATATATATATATATGTATATATATATATATATATATATATATATATATATAAAAGAGTAGTTGTGCATCAGGGCTGGCAACTCTGTACATAAAAATCAACTGCCAATCATTAGCAGACTGGAGTTCCGCTGTGGCGACCCCTAACCAGGAAAAGCCGAAAGACACAACATATATATAAGAGTATGACACTAGATCTACTGTGCACCTACACTGACACCTGTTTGGTAGATAGCATTTGTTTGACGCAAACAGATGGCTGACAGGTGTGCGATATCTACTATTCCCAGGTAAGGGAATATTCCCATTTTAAAGCAATGTGGAAAATGTGAGAGAAAGGAGAATATATAGACCCACTGTGACAGGTTGATACACAATAAGAATGTGTTAGAGAACAGAGTGATATGCCCATTCAATACAAGGACTGGGGG
Source organism: Protopterus annectens (assembly GCF_019279795.1). Lineage (NCBI taxonomy): Eukaryota > Metazoa > Chordata > Ceratodontiformes > Protopteridae > Protopterus > Protopterus annectens. The sequence goes on along the minus strand of NC_056745.1, from coordinate 741,184,613 downwards.
GCAGAGAAAGAGAGTGACACTCAAATACAGATCCAGAATGAAAGATGGAAGTTAGCACAGAAGCTGCATAAGGGGCTAGAGTCTGATTACAGTTAGACAGTGCAAAGGATCCTGTGTGTTTTTAGAAAGCTGGTCCCAGAATAATAGAAACCATGCCCATAAGAGAAATGTGCCTGCCATAAGAAAGTACTGTAAGTACAGGAACCGAAGGTTAACAGATAGAAACATCTAAGTAATAATCAATATGGGACAGAAACTTGCATGGAGACTTACATGAAGTGCTAGTAACAGAAACAGAAATAACGGAAATAAAAGAAGTAGGGCAATTAAGAAAGGCCTTCAAAGCAAAGATAAGATAGTGAGTACTAAAACCAAGAAAGGAAAGAAAATACTGAGTTCTTTTTTAATCAAGAAACAACTTTATTAAATTGTCATGTGTGACATAGGCAATCCTGCATTTATATAAATGAAAATAAACCATACCAACACAGCCTCAGCTGCAAACATTATATATTAAACACCATGCCAAAACAACTGTAGCTGCAAACATTATATATCACTTATAATACAGCCAGTCATTGTTAGTCAACAATTACATAGCTCATTCAGTTCCTGCTTTCTTTTAAACCTCTTTCCTCCTCTGCATGTATTGATCCCACACTTCCATTTTTCCCATGTAATTTGCTCTTAGCTTTTTCTAGAGATCCCAATTACAGTTGTTTTATCTCTGTTTCTGTTTTCTCTATTTCTAGTAAAGTTGGTTTGGTCTTTAATTTTCATTTTCTAGTAATTGCTTTTTTGGCAGCCATCATAATTAGACTCAGCAAGGCCTTATTATGTCTAGGCCATTCTGATTGTGTATCATAGCACAAAAAATAATTATCTTAGTTATACCAACTTGCTCACCTAGCATTTCCAATAGAGCAGTATGCAGGGAATCTTTATTAAAGTCTGCCAGCTCATTACACTCCCAGGAAATATGTTCCCAATTACCTCTTTCTTCCCCATCACACCTCCAACATTTGTTGTCTACCTTAGGAAAAACTCTTTGGAGTCTACTTGGTGTATAAAAATACCTATGTAAACATTTCCAAGCAAATATCCTAAATCTTCTAGACTTTCTTGCATATTTGGGAGACATACATATATCCCCCCATTGTTTCTTTGTGAATTGCTTATCCAGTCTCTCTTCCCATTCATTTCTAACCTCCTCCAATTGATTCTTATAGTTACCATGTAATATTTTATATGCTCAACTAATTATTCCTTTCTTAATGGCAACTTCTGTTCTAGATTCTACTAAAAACTCTACCAGTGCTAGTCTTTTGTTTTGGACCCTCCTTATTTATTTCTCTTTGCCTGTACTTCAATATCAATCCTTGATAGGGAAGGCAATTTTTAATCTGCAGTCCAGAAATGTTCCTGGTGTCTTCCTATTTTATTACCTTTCCCTGTCTAGTTATTTGCTCCCAGTACCTTGATTCCTTTGCAAGTTTTCTCCAATAAATTCCAGCCCCTCTTGCCTATTGTCTATATCCCTAATTGCAGTCATCCCTATTGGCAGAATCTCCTTTCTCCGTTCCCATCTTGGCTTAGTTCTTAGAATACTTTCTGTTAATTTATGAATATAATATTCTGTATGACTATTGTTATTCTGCTTAAAGGTCTGCATCCAAAATTACAGTCTCTCCTTGTTTCTTGAGCTTCCCTTGTTTCATCATCTTTTTTCACTTTAAATTACAGTTTTCTGCTAGTTCTATGTATACGAGCCTTAACTGTGTTGTTCTGAAATACCTCTTCAAATCGGGTAATCTCAAACTGCCTTGTTCTATTGGAAGAATAAGCTTTTCCCACTTCACTCTTGCCATCTTTCCCTCCCAGATAAAATCCTTCAACTCTTTATTAATTGTGATCCAAAACTTCTCTGGTTGATAAAAATATGTCTGACCTGTGTATAAGACTAAAGGGACTAAAATCATTTTAACTGCTTGTATCTTACTATCAATATCCATATAACAGAGCTTCTGTTTTCCCAGTTTTTGTATTATCTTTGTTTAGTCTCTTCCTAAATATCCTTACCTGCCACACCAGAATCATTTTTAATCCATACTCCTAAATATTTCATTTTATCATGTCTCCATAAGTATGGATATTGCTGAACCACTTCATATGTGATGAGGGTACATAATTTACTGCTATTGCCTTTGTATTAGCTTCATTAATTTTGTATCCCGACAAGATTTCCAACTGTCTCAATATGTTCCACAGCACTGTAATGTCCCGTTCTGGTTTTGTCAGGTATAAAATAATGTCATATGCAAATAGAGCCAGCTTTTCTTGACTACCATACCAATTATATCCTTAAATTTCTGAGTCCCTTATTTTCTGTCCCAATGGTTCTAAATATAATGCAGATAACAAAGGGGAGAGAGGATACAGAGTTGTGAACTATTTCTGATAGTAATGACTGTGAATTCCTTACCTGTTTGTATGTTTTTCAGAGTCTCTTATTTTGATAAGAGCTTTAACTGATTTATTTAACCAGTGAAGAGATTTGCTTTTTACTCTGATGGGAACATATTTGCCCAGGATAGCAGCTGAGGTATAAATAAAAAATCCACAGCGTGTTCTATGGCATCAATACAGTCTGGCATTTTCCATTTAACAGATGATACACCAAGCAAAACCTGATGACTGCGGTGGTGGTGCTGTGGTAGCATTGTCGTCTCACAATAAGATGTTATCCTGTTCGATTTTCAGCTAAAGTGTCTTCTGTGTGGAGACATGCGTCAATGGGCATACTTTCATTGAAGGTTGTGTGTCAGAGCTGGCAACTCGGCATGTAAAAATCTACTGCCAATCATTAGCAGACCGGAGCTCCGCTGTGGCAACCCCTAACCGGGAAAAGCCGAAAGACACAACAACAACACCAAGCAAAAACTGCTCTACATGTGACTTATTCCATTTCTTAATGACTATTGTTTTTGGTTGCAGTCAGTTTATTTCTCCAGATGTTGTAGGCAGGGTTATAGTCACTTGAGATCATTTGGTAAAATGCCACTAACAATGAAATTAGTGTGGTAATTTGTTACTATCTAGCCCAGTATGTGCTCAGTCTGGGTTTTCTTGTTTTGGTAAATTTTGATACAGTAATTGACTGGCTGTGAGTGAGTAGTTAAGTAGCTAAGTGCCTGAATGTTAGATTCTGGAAAAGATCCAGTCTGTGAGCGGCAGAATATGCTAAAATCACCCAACAGCACTATCTCCAAAGGTACACTTAGTGGGATACTGGTCTAAGGTGAAAGGTAAGGTTTTGGCTGCAGATTTTGGTTGTATGCATATGTATTATTGTTTACTGCAGCTGTGATAACAACTGATTCAGTGCAGTGTAAATTGTGGGTTTGCCTGGAGTGCATAGTAGTTGCAGTGGTATGTTTTGACATGATTAGGACACCTCTAGCTCTTTTATAGTTACACCCATAACCAAAGACAAAATAGTTTAGAATGTCCAATCAGAGTCAGTGATCTCTGGTTTTAGCCATGTTTTGGTGATAGTTTATATATCTACATTATATTGCAGTAGCCATGTTTGCAAATGGACAATTTATTGCTTATATTTCTGCACATAATTTTTAGTCTTTTCAACAGCTCAGTAGGTAACTTGTTGTCTTTAGCTCTAAGCCTTACTCCAGTTACATATTCAATGCCCTATTCCCAAGAATTATGTTTTCCATTGTAAACTAAATGGTGTATATGCAACAAATTCTTTTTATGCCCACAATAAATGAAGGACAATATTTTAATGCAAGTAAATCAGATGCATGTTCTTCTGTAAGATTAAGTGCATTAAGTACCTTAATTATATCATCATTAGCCAAACGTAGAAAAGCTGAAACCTAGAGTTCTTCCTGAACTGTTGTTCTAAAGATTAAGCCTTGGTACCCATTGCTTCTGACTTTGTACCACATTACCTTGAAGGACCAATGATATTGGTAGTGTAAAAGGTACAGTGTAAATCAGCAGCTGTCATCAATAGGAAATAGTGTATCTTCTAAAAAGTCATCAAATATGTAGTGGCTTATCTGCTTTACCCCAGATTTGATGTTTTTGGCTTCTGCAATTATGTTGTGGTCTTTCTGATCTAGTCACTGTTATTTTATTTTTCATATGTTTGTTTTTAAATGTATTTCCTCTATTCCTGTATTTAAGTTTGTTTGGATTCATTTTTGACCAAACTACACTTTATTTATTTATTTTTATTTTTATTTATTTAAATTTGTTGACCGGGAGTGTCCGACTGGACGTGGGTCCATTTTCAGCGGAGGCCCGGGGAGAAAAGCTCCACAGTAAAATAAACAGACAGTAGTTACATTGGATTAAATAGCGATTAACAATTTAACATAGAAATTACTTACAACATATTTACAGACGAAGAACATAGTACATCAGTAGACAACTAGAATCTTTATCTCTGAAGTACATAACAGGCATTAACAGATGTAACAATGAGAAGTTCCTGCTGTATAATAAGTACTAGGCTTATGAGCATCTGAGCTTGCTATAATCAAGGTAGTTAGTGGAGTGGAAAGAAAGGTAGTAGTTGGATGGGGTGGATGATATTAGAGTGGGAGTTGCAAGGGCATAGCCAGCATGTTTTTAGGCATGCTTTTAATAAAGTTTTGAAGTTGGTGCATGATGGTACGGAGGTAATTGTGGGTGGGAGTGAGTTCCATAATTTGGCTATGACGCAAGAGAATAGTGCTTCACCAGCAGAGTTATTGGCTTTAGTGATCTGCAAGTGATTTTTGTTGCTGGATCTTAGTGGTCTGGTGGTGTGATAGGGTTGGAGTAGATTCTGGAGGGATGGGACATTTAGTGGATGGTTTACTAGTTTGTGGGCAAGTGAGAGTTAATACCACTGAAGGAGGTGAGGGAGTTCAAGCCAGCCCAGTTCAGCAAGTGAGAGACAGTGGTGACTACAGTAGGATGCCCCTGTGGCGAATTTGGCGATTTTGTTGTAGCAGGTCTCTAGCTTGTTTAGATCACATTGCCTTAGGTTGGTATATACTGGAGAGGCATAAAGTAGGGTGGAGATAAGGTGGGAATTTGCTATTGAAATCTTTGCTGCTTTGGTGAGAAATTGTTTATTTCTGTATAATGCTCCTAGTTTTTTGTGGACTTTTTATGGTCATGGATATGTGAATGTCAAATTTTAGTTTATTGTCTATTTCCACTCCTAGCAATTTGGTGTGTTCAGTTGGGTATATAGTGGTGTTGTCTTTTGCTGTGATGTTAAAGTGAGAGTTGTTTTGAGTATGTTTGGTGGGTTGGAAGATGAGTAATTTAGTTTTGTTTGGGTTGAGTATTAATTGGGCATCGGATAACCGTGTTTCAACAGAGGAAAAGGCTTCCTGTGTGACTTTTTGCAGTTTGGGTAGGGACTGGGCTGAGCAGATGATGGTCGAGTCATCTGAGTATTGGATGAGTGTGCCATGTTTGGTGGCAGAGGCTAGATTATTGGTGTAAACAGAGAAGAGTAGGGGTCCAAGGATGGATCCTTGGGGAACCTCTATGGATACAGGTAGTTGGGGAGATATGTCATTCTGCCATACAATGGATTGTTGGCGGTCAGACAGGTAACTCTGAAACCAGTTGGTGACTGATTGTGAGAAGGATAGGTTATTGAGGACAGAGATAAGTTGTTTGTGTGGGACCATGTCAAATGCTTTAGATAGGTCTAGGAAAGTAGCAGAGGAGAGATAGCCATTGTTTTTAGGCTGAAGAATAGTGTTAGTAAAGGAGAGTAAGGCAGTGGTGGTGCTATGGTTTGGTCGGAAACCATGCTGAGTACTGGAAAGGAGGTTGTTAGTAAGGAGGTAGTCTGAGACCTGAGAGTGTATGCATCTCTCTAGTTTTTTGGAGAGTGGAGAGAGAATAGCTATGGTGCGGCAATTGATTAGTTCTGCAGAGGGTCCGCCTTTGTGGAGGGGAATTATATGTGAGACTTTGCACAATGTGGGAATGTAACTTTCTGACAGAGATCGGTTAATCAAGATGGATACTGGGTTGGCCAGAGCATCAGCTGCGATTTGTAGGTATTCACTTGGGAGGTTGTCTGCTGCTAATTTGGTGGGTTTAAGTTTAGTTAAGAGTTTTTTATGTTGGAGGTAGGTACAGGAGAAAAAGAGAAGGCAGTGGGGAGATTACATGTTGAAGGTGTGGGTTGGAGGGGAGGGGGGGTTGTGTTGTTTAGCTAGTGATAGTATGGTTTGGGTGAAGTGTGTGTTGAATGAGGTAGCAATATTTTCTGAGGAGTGAGGGATGTTAGGAGGAGGGGTACTGACTTTACCTGGGTGGAGGATGGAGTTTATGGAGGACCAGAATTGTTTGGGGCTGTGTTGTGAGGAGTCTAGGGCAGACTGGTAGTATTGGAATTTGTCCTGTTTTATCAGCTTTTTGACTCTATTGCATAGTTCTAGGAATTTCTGTCTAGCTGAGGGGGTTTTGGTTTTGTGCCAATGCTCCCAGACTTTATCCCTGTTTTTTCATTTCTGACTTAGTGGTTTTCTGTAGCCATGGGGAGGGTTGTGCTTTGGTTCTGGAAAATCTTATGGGGGCATGGTAATTAAGGATGTTCGGGAAGGTAGTATTAAAAAATTCAACTGCGTCATCTAGACTGAGGTACTTTAGAGCATGCCAGTTACATTTTTTGAGGGATGAGATGAATGTGAGTGGGTTAAAGTTTATTTTTTTACATATTTGACGATAGATGACAGGTTTAGCTTGGTACAGGTATTTTTTGAGTAGGAATGTTGGGGAGTGATCACTGAGGCTATCTGATAAGCAGCCTGTTATATATGACTGGGGGTTCTTACTGACTAGTATCCAATCTAGGGTAGTGTGCTTGCTGGAGTTTTTATTTATCCTTGTTGGTGACTGGACTAGTTGGGTGAAGCCATGAGGGTGTACATGATGGGTTGGATTGTTGCCAGAACAGGATTGCCAGTCAATATTGAAATCACCTAAGATGATAGTTTCTTGGGGGAGATGGTGGGTAGACCAGCTGAGGAGGTTTTCTAGTGGAGGGATGTTTTGGCCAGGTGGGAAGTAGCATCCAATTATGTTGATGGTTTTGTTTTGGTTAATTTTGAGGTTGGTATATATTATTTCTTCATTGCCTATTTGTGGAGCTGTTGATTTTAAGATCTGGATGTTTAGATGCTGTTTAAATATTATAGCTACACCACCTCCGTTTTTGTTTAGCCGGTCTACTCTTAGTATGCCGTAACCTGTAGGGAGTATTTGCTCACTGGTAATGTGAGGTTTTAGCCAGGTTTCTGTCAGGATGACTATATCTGGGGAGTATAAGTCTATGGTGGCATGGAGTTCATGGACTTTGTTGGATATACTTCTAATATTTAGGCTTAGTAGAAGGAAGTCACTTGGCTTTCTATTGGCTGTAATATGGGAGAAGTTGTGGTTTCTAGTCTGATTATGAAGATTGGGGTTGGAGATGGTAGGGCCAGGGTTGGGGTGGATATCTCCACTTAGGGCTAGTTTAGATATGCATGAGGTTATTAGTTTTCTCAGTTTTTGAATGTGTTTGTTTATAAGGGAAGCTTTATGATTGTCCTCCTTGGGTAATAGGTATGGTGGGAGGGCTACTCTGTTAAGTTGTAGGGATGCTTTATGTTTGAGTAATATAGTTGGTAGAATATGTGGGGGGTGCATAGGGATGGTTCTTGAGTTGGTGGGAGGGGAGCTGAGTGAGGGTGAGACATGAGTGGTGGTGTGAGTAGTAGTACAGTGGTAGTGGTTGAGTGGGGGAATGATGGAGCTTTGGTAGGATGTAAGATATGCAAGGAGAGTGCATGCAGTGAGCAAAGGAAAGGTATGCTTGTACATGTTAGTTGAGGAGGTGTGATAGTAGAGGGAATATGGAGGAGGTAGTGCTGGGTTAGCACTGTGGTTGGCTATTGGAAAGATGGGAGGGGTTAGAGTGCAATAAAGGTGGGACCACTGGGGGTGGGAGGGAATAGGGGGCAAGGTGGGGAGCGAAGCGGGTAGAGACCCTGTTAGGTTCTTGTATGAGGGGCTGGAAACAATCACAAAGCAAAGACAAGTATGTGTTAAGAAACAATCACTATTGACCAAGGACTGCTCTGAAACTGTAAGTCATTTCTTACTTTCTCAGGTGGAAAAACAGGATAACCTTGTATCAGTAGGCTACTGTGGTCATAGTTTAAATTAACAAACACACAGTATTGATCAGTTATGGATACTATTTGCTAACAGAAGGGAATAAGAGAAAGTGGAAGATGTGTGTGTGTGTGTGTGTGTGTGTGTGTGTGTGTGTGTGTGTGTGTGTGTGTGTGTGTGTGTGTGTGTGTGTGTGTGTGTGTGTGGTGGGGGGCTGCTTACAGCCAAAGCAGAATGCTCTCCAGGGGAAAATGAAGATTGGCTCAAACAGGTAGACACATACTCAAAGTTAACTGTAGCTGTTTGCAGACAGTTCAGACCCGGACTGCACTTTTCTTATAAGAATATTAAAGGTGGTACCGCAGTTGAATACTTAAAAGTGGTGCTAGGTCTAGAAAAGAAGAGTACAGAGAGGAGCACTTTCGAGATGGTAAATATATATTATAAAGATTATAAAAAATACACTGAGCAAATAGCTACCTCATGCAGGACAATGTCCTGAACCACTACCTAGTATATGCAGATACTGAGCCAATTGGAAGAACATTAGAAAACAAAAACCCAGACAGTTATGCAGTCACAGATAAAAATATAGCGAGCAGCAATCTGTCGTGGTTCTCTAATGTGATTCTATCCACCAGTAACAGCACAAACTTATAGAAATAATTTAGACACTAGTATGAGCTGTCTACACACAACACAATTACATGAATAACATTAGTGAACAAGGTGCAGCTATGCAAATAGACCATACATACTATTATACTAAAAACAACTTGGTACAGACAAAATGCTAGCATGCCATAGTAACATCAATAATAAAGCATAAAACATATTAGATTTCTAACACAATTCAACATAAACATATACAGTTGTAAAATGTCTAATACAATTCAACATAAGTAGGCATTTACAGTTGTAAAACACTTACTGGAGAGACACTGAGCCTTCATGGGGCCTGTAGCAGAGTGGATTGTAGTTTTACAAATGGTGCCTGCCACAGGTAATATTTATTAACTCTTGTTGCTGTAAGCTTAATAGTGGATGTTTGGTGCTTTCATTGTTTTATTTGATTTCTTTATAAATTTTTCAGTTATGCCTTTATTATTTATTATATATTATTATTATATATGTATTATTTATTTATTATTTTATTATCTTTTATTTTTCAGTTATGTCTTTTGTCTCTAGGTGCTCCCAGTTGTGCAGTAGCTGCTGCAATTTTGAATCCTAAATCCTCTCAATTCTGAATGTGGATCATATAATGCCAATTAGAGGAATGAAGACTGAAAGCTCAAAATGGCAAAATGTGAATGTTGTACTGACTTCTGTGATCCTGTCGTGACACTATGTACTGTTGGTAGCATGCAAGTTCAGTAATTCTTTGCGGGTACCTATAACTAAAGAATAATGACCCAGACATACAAGAAATAGCAAGTAAGTAATTACACTTTTAAATGTAAAGACAGCAATTAGCTAAGTATGGCAAAATTATGTGACATCATGTATGCACTATTTTTTATTTAGTTTTATTACTATCATAAAGAACAATGAGCAGAACTTGGAATTGTGAGGCAGATTTCAGTTCTCCCCCTATGTACAACAAGACAAGAAAGATAAATAAAGTGGGATAGGTGTACTAGTGTATGAACCAGTATCACCTCGGCCTTTGCCAGTTTCAAATAATTCTCAAATAATCAAAGGAAAACTGATTCTGAGTAGTCATTTATTGGAGTGAAATTTGGCATCAAGTCCAGAGTGAAGGATAGATAGAGCTGAATGTTATCAGCATGAGAATGGGCTTCGCTCCTGGGCAGTAAATGTACACACTGAATAATAGTGGATCCTTGAGGTACTATACCACATTCTAGAAGGCAGCTAATAGAAGAACTTAATTCACATACGATCCTCAGGGACTGGCCTTAAAGGCCAGAGATAAACCAATCAAGTACAACTGCAAAGAAACTACAGTAGATTCTAAGATGCTCAGTCAAGATCCCATGCTCCACTGTGTCAAAAGTCACCATGTGATTACAGAGAACCAAGATGTAATATAGCTGTTGATCTTAGGCCATGAGGCCACTTGCAACCTAGATAAATGATGCTTCTATACTATGCTAAGATCTAAATGTAGACCATTGGGAATTAAAGAAATTGTGAAACAACAGATAAAAATATAGCTATTTAAATACTACCTTCTCTATATCCTTACCTACCAGGAAGGTTAGAGACTGGATGACAATTCTCCAGGTAGTTTTAATTCAAGGATGGCTTGTTTAGGATGGGGTGACTAATGCCTTCTTTAAAACAGTTGGAAAAGCTTCCAGCCTCAATGAAGAATTAACAGTCTGGACAATAACTGATTATAACAACCTGACCAAACCTGAATCAAGTCAACAATAAGTAGAATGCAAAAATGAAAATACTCCCAGACTGTTATTATATCCAAAATTTGACTAGCGAAGGTCTGGTGTCTCAAGAATACCATCCACTTCTGCTTTCAACTGTTGCACTTTTGGAGAAAGAACCCTTGATCCTGGATCCCTGTCTATAAATTAAGTGCTTTTCCTCATGCTGATAGGAAGAAAAGTTTTCTAAGCAACAAAGAAGGCTCAGCTGCAGAGTACATTCACTAGTCAGAAAAATATTGCCAGAAGACTTGCTGCTGTAGACATCTCACTGGAGAGATAAACTTCATTCATATAGGAAATATGTGCATGATGCACAGGTCAATACACACAATGACAGACTTTGTCTTCAAGGAGGAATATCTCTTGACAGATCCATTTAGCTGTTGTCAGGTCTGCATCACACACTGGCCACAAGTGGCTTACAAGACAAGGTGGTTAAGTATCGCAAATTACAGCTGCAATGCGAATATTTACATGAAAGTGTTCGGGTTGAGAGAGTGCCCAAAGACCTATGTTCATGGAAATTTCCTGCAGGTCTTGTTTGTGATTCTGATTTACATCGGGAACTTGTTTGTTTATTTAACAAACAAAGTTGTGAATTTCTACAGGTATTTTTATGCTCTTGTAAAAAAGACATGCTGGAATTGTTAAACTCCATTAAATCTTTAGACAATTCTTTTAAGAATGATTTACTATTTGATGTTAAACGTGAACAATATAAGATGATTTTTGTTAAAATTGATCAATATCTCAAAGAATTTAAAAGTAAAAAAATGAAAAAATCTATTAGAGAGCAACATGAGTATGAGAAATGTGTTGCTTATCCCAAGCCACCTCATGTTTTATCCAATAATCTTGATTGTGTAGAGAATGTTTTAGATAATGATGTAGCTTGCAATTCAGAAATTAGTATAAGTCAGATGGTTAATCACAGTTCTGCCCCTTTAGATGTACCCCCTGTGAGAAGGTCTGAGAGAATCATGAATCAGAAAGGGGATTTTCACCCAGATCAGAGATTCAAACATCCATAACCCCAACCTCACCCTTCATTTCTGCAACATAATTGGAAATTTGGCAAGGTGAGGTGGAGAGGTCAAGGGAGGGGGGACTGGAGCTAGAGGTCACAATTGGAGATGTGGAGGCACCTGTTACTATCATTCTAAATTCCACTGGAGATTTTAAAAATTTCAATTATAGTCACCTTGTAGTCATGGAAAGTTGGGCCAATTTGTTTGAGAAAGGTATGACCTTTGTGCCTCTTCAAAAGACCAGATTAGATCAGGTGTTAATACAACTTAAATTGTTTGTTCATAAACTTAATTTATCTATTTTGTTTGGCAAGGAATTAAACATTGCTTCAACAGAAAGTAACACGAGGTCAAGTGTATTTAATCCAAGCTTGCATCCCTTGTTCTCAGTTTTTGAGAAGCTATGTGAGAATGAAATTAGATGAATTTTTCATGTAAGAAAATGTCTCCAGGAAATTTAAACATTGATGAATTTAGACTGTTAAAAAGTATTAGGAGACACTCTTCCATTCGCATTATGCAACCAGATAAAGGTGGCAGATTAGTCATCATGAATTCCAGCGACTACATTAATAAAATGTTTTCTATTTTATTTTCTGTAGCCTATGAGGAAATTTCCTTAAGTGAGATGAATGGTGCTTTAAGAAGAGTAGATTTAGAAGAACTATTTTTGAACAATCAAATTTCCCTTACTGAATATGATTACATGAAGGCACAATATCCTAAAACACTGACCATATTTTGTCTGCCCAAGGTACATAAGTTTCTACAGGAACCTCCATTAAGACCTATAGTGGATGCCAAAGGCTCAAAAACCTTTGTTATTGCCACATTTATTGACAATCAAACCAAAGAACTTCTTAAAGAACATACACCTTTGTTAAGGGATTCATGGGATTTTTTGACACAGGTATCTAACAATCTTTATAGTGATGACTTGTTCTTTGTATTAATTTACGTAAAGGATCTTTATTCTTGCATCCTCCATGACATTGGCATTGATTGTTTTTTTTTCAGTTTTTGGCCTTACAATGTAAAATTAGTCATGACAAGAGTTTAATCCTTAGTACATTAATGGAATTGGTTTAAGGAAAAAATTTTATTTCCTTTAAAGAGCATTTTTTCAAACAAACTCATGAGGCCGGATTCACGAAGGCTTGCACGGAGTCTAAGAGTAGTGTAAGACTCCATGCAGCCTTTGCGATCCAGGAACAGCCCAAAGTCCGTGTGAGAGACAAGCTAAAACGGCTCTTACACGGAGTGGGCGTGGATAAGCTAATCACCTCACTTGCAGCCGAATAGCATGCAAATGAGGATGATTAGCGATCCAGGAAGCCCAGAACAGCCCGTGTAAGAGCCGTTTTAGCTGCAGAAATGTACTCAGTTGACAACTGAGTACGTTTCTGCAAAAACTGCAATGGAGCCATGTCAGCTCCAAATAAAGGGTGCATATGTGTCAGGCAGCATGCCAATGGCCAAATATGTGGCCATTGGCAAAGTAACCTGATGCAAATATATTAAAAATATAATTTTTTTCGGCGATTGCCGATGTTTAAACCAGCGCAGCCCGCAAACGGGATGCGCTATATAAAACATAAATACGAAGGTTTTAAACCTACAAATGTAGGTTTTATGCAATACATGGAATGTCAATGCAGGGACCAGCAGACCAAAACCAACATGGCCACCGTGTAGTGGTTGCTAAGGGGGGAAGCTGAGTCTAAGACATGTAACTAAGCATTAGTAGGCAATCTGATGCAAATGAGTGTAAGAATACTGAATTCCACTGTCACATAGCAAATGAGCACAGTCTGAGTAGTGTAAGAGTTACAGAAGGGGGAGGAACAGAGTAGGAGATAGATGACATCACAGGGGGGAATGGTAGAAAGAAATGCAGTTCATTGGAGGTCAGAGTTACATGACAGATGTCAAACAGATATCATGGAAGGAGGTGTGCCACTAACTAAGCATGAGAAAGTCAAGAAATGGAAGGTGTACACTGTTGCCTACACTAAAGTTTCTTGCTGGATGTGTATGTGCACGTGTGCACGCCATGAAGCACGAGTAAGGCAGTGTGCACGCGTGTAAGACAGACTGAGCATGTGGGAGCATGTTGGGAGATGTTTAACACTGTTTGCGTGGGCGTGCATGCGTTTTAATCTGAATAAGCAGATTCTGAACCATGTAAGTATGTGTGCGCGTGTAAGCCACTGTGAGCATGTTTCTGCTGGTTTACACATGGCTCCACCTTGAGGAAACAGAAAGGAAAAAGGAAGCAACAGATTTAGTAGGAAGCTAGCAGGGAATACTGCTGGAGCTAGCAGGTGAAAACAATTAGATGCAGGCAATTACACAGGCAGAATAGTAGCCCAGCCCAGCACTTAAAACTCTGCAAACAGCAGTGCAGGATGTTTCTCTCAAGAGACACTGCAAGATAGGAGTTACGTTATCAGAAGTGAAAACTGAAAAAGCTGAACTCAGAGCAGAAATGTTAGGGGCTGCCATAGCTGTCATAATGAGACATAGGCGACTTGCTGAGGGTGGTGACAATGCAGATGGTGCCAGACAACCCACAGTGAGGAGACGGAGAAGAGTGTACAGGCCCAGGGTCACCTACCACGGGTTACATGAGCTGGAGATAGTAGAGTGCTATAGAGTGGACAGAGACCTCCTGCAGCAAATAGTGGAGCTGTGCAGGCCACGCCTCACACACAGAACCAACCAAGGGGAACCCATCCCAGTGGAAACCAAGGTATGTGTTGGCCTAAGAATACTAGCAACAGGTACCTTCCAGAGACCAACTGGTGATATGATGGGGATATCACAGGCATCAGCCTCCAGGGTACTGCACCAGTTCCTGGATGCCATGTCAGCACATGTCAGTGATCATGTATATTTCCCCAATGCCCGTGAGGTATTGGCCAGCAATATGCGTCTCTTCCAACAAATAGCGGAATACCTTGAGGTAGTGGGTGCAACAGACTGCACGTACATACGCATCAAAGCACCAGCCGGTGAGCGGGGTAGGGCATACATCAACTGCAAGGGCTTCCCCTCCATCAACTGCCAGGTCTTGTGTGATTCCCAGGGCATAATAATGAATGTGTATGCTGGCTGTCCTGGGAGCTACCATGATTCTCACATCTGGCATTTGACGCTGCTGTACCAGACATTTGCTAATGGGGACATCCCGCATGGACACCTAGTGGGGGATGCAGGTTATGCACTGGAGCCGTGGCTGATGACACCCATCAGAAACGCACACACACCTGAACAGGAATGCCATAATGAGGCACACGCACAAACACGTAATGTAATAGAGCGTGTGTTTGGGCTGCTCAAGTCACGGTTCCGGTGTCTGGACACATCTGGTGGAGCCTTGCAGTACACACCAACTACATGTACCCAAATTGTCATGGTATGTGCTATGCTACATAATATGATCTTGCAAAAACAGCTGCAGCAGGACCAGAATAGGGCCGGGCCAAACAGCCCCCCACCATTGCCAAGGCCATCACAGGCAGAGCGTGACTCGGAGGAGGAACAACCTGAGCCTGCCCCAGTAGGCAGAAGGAGGCATGCCCAGTATGCCCTGGCCTTGGCAAAGAGGCAACGCATATCACATACACTGGCTCAGTAGGAACCCTGGGAATGATACCCCTCTCTGTCTCACTCATATAGTAACAGGGATGCCTAACATGACACAACCTGCTCTCAAACATGTACAGGGAAGTGTAATATGCGCATCCGACAGAGGCAGCCCTGCAGCACCACCTGAGGCATAAATGCTATGTGTTAAGTAATGTAACACCATGTACTATATGCACACCTGAGGACCCTGACTAACATCCTACCCTCACCAAGCATCATGCCACAACATGACAATGAGATGATCAAATGCAATAATTGACGGAAGTATCGCAGTTAGTCAAAAGGGATCCAATGTGTGCCAGTCTGGGATGACATGCTGAGCATGACATGATGCACCACCTGCTAGGACTGGCATGCACCTATCAGTGCAGGCTGTATGGATACTGGCAAAGGCTGTTGTTACCCACAGTGTGCCCTGAATAGGTAAGGCTCAAAACACAAACCTATCTCCATAGGTATCAGAAGGGATAAGAATAAGATAAGGGATAAGTCGAAACAGCAAGATGCATGCAGTCTAAACTCACCCAGTATGGAGAATGGTGATATCTGCGCTGTAACAGAAAACTGAGCCAAGGCTCACAACAGCACCCTAACACTACCAGGTTACACCTCATACTGTGCTGTACAGCCTCAAAACATGGAACAAGCTACAAAAGGAGGGTGACTAGCAAGAATTGTCAAGGATAACCACACCCCATGTTGGTACCACAACAAAAGCAGCATGGACTAGCCATGGTCAAGTAACAGTGGCTAAAACTGCCCCCCAGTTTATAGCCTGCTACAGACTACTGTCCCAACACCAGGAACTGCACCTGGCCTATGCTGGAATACATGAATATATCAAGTCCTCCAAACCACATTATATTGGGTGACTGAAAATACCCAGACATAGACTGGGAGCATTATACTATCTCCAACAGTGTAGGACAAATGTTCATAGAATCCATAAACCAAAAGGCCCAGGAACAATGTACCACTCCCACAAGAGGGGGAAAGCATACTGGATGTGATAATCAGCAATATGGGTACTGGATGGCAAGATGAGAAGTGTGTTGCTCACTGGTAAAACCAGACCATAGAGTAATCACACTGGATATACAAATCCTGACCACAGTCCCTGGCCAGAAAACCACAGTGGAAAACATGTGTAAAGCAATATTTGCACTCCTCCAAACTGATGTGGAATCCATTAAAGGTCCTGTGCAGAAGCAAAATATGGGCCACACCTCAGAACCTGTAATACAGCCATTCCATGAACACTGCCAGGAATGCTTGGATTATGCAATCCTAAATTAAAACAAGACACAATGCCATACATGCAGGCATCTGGCATGGTGGACACCAGCCATAACCAAACCATGCAAGAGAATGAGGAAGCTACTACATGATAGAGCAAACATAAACAATGAAGTAATCACTGATCAGTAGTATGGCAATAAAATATGTCCACACATACAATCCACTAAAGCCAGCCACAACAAGTTGAATCTGTGAATCCTGAGGCAATGTTACACCTGCCCCAAGTACACAGACAACCCCAACTCCACCCAAGAAATACAAATATATGTGAGAGATGCAACCATCTATCCAAACTGGAGGCTGAGCTCCCTCAACTCAGTACTCCCAAAACTAGTCAGGAGGAGAAGGTAACCACACACACCACAAACACAGTCCCACATAGACCTATCACAACTGCAAACCAAAGACATAAACACAGAAAAGCATTCCCGGAGGCACAAATTACAAACACAGCACACCAACAGAGGCCTCTAAAGCAGACACCCAATCAAACAACCACCAAACATAGCACATGCAACACATAGTACACAAAGCTGGTGTGCCAAACAGTCACAGGCCAGAAGGAGAAACAACATGCCTGATACAGTTGTAATAGGTGACTCCATAGTCAGACACACTGCTGTCCCGCACACCAGACTGAACAAGGGAAAGGGTACAGTAAGCTGCCTGTAGGCTGTCACAATATGCCACATAACAGAAGTATGCAGGTCACTCCAAAGCAAGTAGAAATATGATGCAGTCATAGTCCATGCTGGTGTGAATGACCTGAGATGTACCTCCCTAGACTACATGAAAAGAGACATAGATGAGCTCTCTGATTATGTAGTCCAGGCCGGTATGACACTCACCATCTGCAGCATCCTACCCTTACCAAGAATAATGCCACAGTACAAACACGGAATGATCAGTCATAGCAAGTGGCACACTTTCTGGTGACATTCCAAGGGGATACAATGTCTGTCTGCTTGGGATGTCATGCTTGACAAGCCACACAGCTGTTCTTGGGATGGCTTGCACCTGTTACCCCTGGGCATCTGAATATTGGATAAGGCCTTTGCCACCTCCATAGAGCCTTTTGTAGGCAAGGCTGAAAAGACTGACCCACCACCCTAGAAAACATAAGTGGAAAGAAACATAAGGGTAATGCTGACCAATGCCAGATGTGTAAACCCCAATATGCATGCTCCCAAGGCCATCCCCAGTATGGAGAACATCGATGTCTGTGCAGTGACAGAAACCTGCTGCAAGCCTCCTGACAGCACACCAGCACTACCAGGTTATACCACGTATCATGTGTCATGGCCCCAAAACCTGGAACAAAACATAAAAGGAGGGTGAGTATCCATATTCAGCACAGACACCCATACATCCAGGTAACTGACAATGCACAAGGCATTGGAGTCCACCCATGTGCAACTAACTGTAGGCAAGACTGCTGTACAGTCTGTACCATGCTACAGACCACACTCTCACACACAGGAACCCCACCCAGCTGTCCTGAAGACACTGGACAGTATGAATGTCCCACCAAATACCAAACAAGGTACCACAAATTACCACATAGGTGGTAAACCATTATGTATGGAAGGAGTAACCAGGGACCTAGGGACACAAGTGGACAGTAACCTGTTATGTGACACCCACATTGCCAATGTGGCTAGGAAGACTGTCTACATTTGACACCGTATCAGGAAAGGATTCACATCTACATCAACAGAGGTCATTGTGCCCCTATACTGTTCTCTAATCACACCCATAATCTAGTACAATGCCTCATATGGGATGTACCTTACCTGACACCTGCAGCAGTTAGAAAGACCTCAAAGGTACCTCACCAAGAGGATAAAGGGTCTCAAATATATGTCATATGCTGCCTGGCTGTAGACACCCCAGCTGAATGCAGTCACATACTGCCTACACAGAGGCATTGCATGCCTGTTGTAGAAGGCCATGCCCAACACAGGAGTAATGGACATGCTCCACCCCAGAAAACTCAAATCCATAGGAGCTGTGAGAGTGAGAGATGTCAACCTCAACAAATAATGAAATAGGATGTGCTGGTGGGACAGATACATAATCCAGAGGCTCCCACACCCTGGACCAGAATCCCACTCCATGTTAGGCAGAGCCCCTCACTGACACTCTTCAACAGGAATCTTGCCAAGTGGATGGATGATTGTAGAGTTACACTGGGGGTCTTCACTGTGTCATGTCCAGACAGAGGCACAGCAAAGCAAATCATAAATGGCCATAATATTCACATAGCAAGGGGTGGCAAAAGCCACACACACTCTGGCTAGGCTAACAAATTCCCTAGGGTGGATAGCCTAGTATGAACCTATGAACCTATGAAGATACAAATTGTACAGGACACTAAGGATAATCCCAAGGCTTTCACAACTGATGGTAGGAACCATGTTGGGGATTCACAGATATTCTCTGAATCACACAAATATCACAAACACACACACATATTGCCAACATACATCCTGACAGGTGCAGTGCAAACCCCCCCACCCCCCCCGAATGCAGAATATCTATCCCAGCAGACTGCTGGCCCCCTGACATTGCAGATGCTGAGGTAACAGCCAACATCTACAAAGCAAAACACACAGCAGCAATGGTATGAGATGGTGTCCTGGGCTTAGTGCAACATGGACTCCAAGATGAATGGAATGCCAAACCACACTACTGCTCAATGTCAGCCTTACCACAGAATATGTACCCAAAGAGCAGTGTACAACAACAGTGGTCCTTCTCAACAAAGGTGTTGCCTGAATGGATACTGAAAACTACTACCCCAGAATCCTGAGAAGCTCGGTCTGCACAGCTATGGAAAGGATCAGCATGTACCACAGACATAAAGATATTGGGGACCTACTGACACCCAGTGTGGCTTTCTTAAGTGCAGATCCTGCCCCTAAACATGTTTGACTCAATGGAAACAGTCATTAAGGTCATTGATGAGGGCAATGTGGTCCACACAGCGTAGCTGGACCTTGCAAAGGCTTCTATACAATACCCTACGTGTTCATTATAGATAAGCTCACCAGCTTAAATATAAACCCCTATGTCAGTAGAGGGGTTGCAAACCAGACCAAGGACAGAACAGACATGGTCAGACATGCTGCAGCCATGTCAGACTACAAACCAGATATAACTGGCATCCCACAAGGCTTGGTCCTGGGATCTCCCTCGTCTGGTATATATGTCCCATAGGTACAGGCAAACATGGAAGGACTGTGTCCGAACATGTTTGCAGAGGACTAGAAACTGCTCACCACATATGATCCACCAGCTGACACAAGCATCCCACAAAAGGGCCACATATAAACAGACAACTGGTGACATAGCCATGTCAGCAAGCTAATTGCTGAAACGTGTATAGTCAACCCCCGTGGATATACATTAAGTGCCCACCAATTACCACATAGGTGTTAACCCATTATGTAGTTAACATGTAATGAGAGACCTGGGGACACAAGGTGATAGATATCCTGCATTGGACAAACATGTGCTGTAGTGTTTACAGAAACATACCATATACCCACCTAATCATGAAGGTTGTCAGATCTAGATAAGGGGAGGTCATTGTGGCTCTGCAGTCATCCTTCATCAGCGGTACAATTGACTACAATAGCCCCTGTGGGATGTACCTCAGCAGACATCTCCATCAACCGTAAAGTTCCCAACAGTACCTCACCAGGAGTATCAAAGAGCTTGCACAGATGCCATGTGTTGCCTGTGTTGCTGGTATCAATAAACATGCTGCACCTTGTACAATCTGAATGGCAGTGAGCTATGCACATGAGAGACCTGAACCCCAGCACTGACTTACATAGGACAAGCTGTACTGCATGATCCATAACACAGAAGCCACCCCACCCATGAGTGAACCCCCAGTACAGGCTACCCATAGAGTCACTTATCAATCTTCCTCAATAGGAATCTTGATGAGTGGATGGGAGATGGTAGCTTTATCCTGGGTATCACTGTCATGTCACAGGTAGACAGAGGCACAGTATACTAACCATGACATATGTCATGGCAAACTCCATTTACAATGTGTGTTGAAGGACAAACACACTCTCCAACTAGCATTAGACATGGACTAGGGCACATCGCTAGTGTTTGCAAATGTACACCTATGTTGTGGAATACACTACCAATGTTGGACAAGTCTGGTTTAAGTAGTTCATATCTGAACAGAATGCAACATGGTCAGATGTACACAACTGGCCCCTAACCAGGCTGTTGTGCTCACTATTGAAATGTAAAGCAGTGATAGCACTAAAGCCCAGGATACTGTCCACCACAGTCAAAGTACTACCAGTACACTATACAGTACTACAGTGTTAGGTCAGTGTGAAAGGATGTTGACAACTGTATGCAAAGTATCCCATGCAAACACTGCAGGCACAGTATAATCCTGTTGTGTTCACACACAAAGCAGTTGTACAGTAACTACACAACATGACACACAACACACAACCATAAACGGGTGATATTTGTTGAAGTTCACACTCATCCACAAAGGTGGTGGGCTGCAGAGTCCCACATATGGAATGCTCACACTGGGCATGCTCACACACTTTGATAAATGAGACATATGTCAGACAACATGCCATGGGAAGGCTGAACTGGGCATGCTCACACACTTAGGCCAAATCTCAGTTTAGCAGTTGGACACACATATCTGGTATTTTTATGTGTTATTCCAGGAACCAACCACATTACAGCAGTCTGCCCAGTGCACACAGTTAAATGACTACAGAGACATACGTGATATAGTGGATCCCTCCCATATGCAAACATCTTCCAGAGATGCACAAGTTGTTCATACAAACAGGGAATGCTATGGCAATAAAGATGTGCAAACAGTCTACCAGCAACAAATAATGTGCATTTGACAAATAAACATATGGGTGTAGAGGTCAACACTAGGCTGTTTGCCCTAGGGAATGACAGCTAAGCCAGAGTGTGCTTGGTGTCTGCCTCCCCACAGGATGCACATTCCCCTTTCTAAACACACGATGATGTCAGCACCCTATAAGTACAGCAGGAGAAAAGTAACTTCCCAGTAATGTGAATAGCATGCTCTGCTAATGCGTCCGTCACAAGTGTCATAACATAGTTAGGTAGGGGTTTGAATTCTGCAAATGCTCAGTGAGTGAGTGGGGTTGGTGTGTGTGTAAGTCTGTGAAAGAGAAATGTCCCTTTTGGCAACTAGGAAAACACACTACAGGATGCACATTCCCCTTTCTAAACACCGATGATGTCAGCACTCTATAAGTATAGCAGGAGAAGGGAAACCTCCCAGTACTGTGCATAGCGCGCTCCGCTAATGCGTCCGTCACAAGTGTCATAACATAGTTGGGTAGGGGTTTGAATCCTGCAAATGCTCAGTGTGTGAGTGAGTGAGGTTGGTGTGTGTGTAAGTCTGTGGGAGAGAAATGTCCCTTTTGGCAACTAGGAAAACACACTACAGGATGCACATTCCCCTTTCTAAACACCGATGATGTCAGCACTCTATAAGTATAGCAGGAGAAGGGAAACCTCCCAGTAATGCGAATAGCGCACTCTACTAATGCGTTCATCACAAGTGTCATAGCATAGTTAGGTAGGGGTTTGAATCCTGTAAATGCTCAGTGTGTGTGAGTGGGGTTGGTGTGTGTGTGTGGGAGAGAAACGTCCCTTTTGGCAACTGGGAAAACACACTACAGGATGCACATTCCCCTTTCTAAACACTGATGATGTCAGCACTCTATAAGTACAGCAGGAGAAAAGAAACCTCCCAATAATGTGAATAGCACGCTCTGCTAATGCGTCCATCTCAAGTGTCATAACATAGTTAGGTAGAGATTTGAATCCTGTGAATGGCAAGTGTGTGTGTGTTTGTCTGAGAGGGGTTAGTGTGTGTGAGGGAAATGTCCCTTTTGGCAACTAGGAGAACAAACTACAGGATGCACATTCCCCTTTCTAAACACTGATGATGTCAGCACTATATAAGTATAGCAGGAGAAGGCAAACCTCCCAGTAATGCGAATAGCGCGCTCTGCTAATGTGTCCGTCTCAAGTGTCATAACATAGATAAGTAGGGGTTTGAATCCTGCAAGTGTGTGTGTTTGTCTGAGGGGGGTTAGTGTGTGTGAGACAAATGTCCCTTTTGACAACTAGGAGAACAGACTACAGGATGCACATTCCCCTTTCTAAACACTGTTCAGCTGAAGGCCATGGCTCTGGCACAAGTTGTCTGTTTCTATGCTCCCCTTTAGAAGATGCTTGTGTCGGCTGGAGAGTTGATTATGGTGGCCAGTTCGCAGTCATCTGCATATTTGGTCAGCCACAGTCTGTCCGTGTTGGCCTGTACCTCCAATAAATATATACCAAACAAGAGAGGTCCCAGGACTGAGCCTTGTGGGACACAACTCGTAACTGGTTTGGAGTCTGGCATGGCTCCAGCAATTCTAACCATGTGGGTTCTGTCCTTGAGCCACTGTGCAATCCATCTAGTGACATAGGGGCTTATATTTAAGCTGGTGAGCTTCTCTAGAATGCCCAAGTGGGGTATTGTTGTGAAGGCTTTTGCAAGGTCCAGGTAGGCTGTGTGAACCACCTTGCCCTCATCAATGGCCTTGGTGACTGTTTCAAAGAAATCAACCAGGTTAAACCTGGTAGTGCTGGTGTTCTCTCAGTAGCCCTGAACCAGGCATCTGTTACTGCACAGATATCGATGTTCTCCATGCCAAGGAGTGTTTTGGGTGCATGCATCTGGAGGTTTAGACTTCTGGTGTTGGGCAGCATTACTCTAAGTTTCTTATCCCTTGTGATACCTATGAAGGTGGGTTTGTCATTTGAGCCTTGCCTAACATAGGCACTATGGGGGTAGCAAGAGCCTTTGCCAATATCTGAAAGCCCAGGGGTGACAGGTGCAGGCCGTCCCTAGCAAAGCAGGTAGTTCAACAGAAGATGAATATGTGAAGGTGTAGTGCCTGTGATTAGTTAGCAGTAGCATATATGACTGCTCACGTGGACACATGCCAGGTATGTCATATGCACTGTGTCACAGGCAATGTACATGTGAACAGGATAAACAGTGACATCCTGTCAAGTGGGACATGGACATACATATAGTAAGCTATGCAGATGGCACTAGGAGTCCACAGAAGCTCTATAACTATGCATTGCAGGTGTGATCAGTATTCCAGGGTAATTGCAAGCAAACATGCATGCAAACAAAGCTACAGTAAACAGGGCTGCATGTAGTCCATTGTACAACAAACAAGCTGTACCAGTTCCAGTAGGTAACACTGCAAATATGCAGGCACTATGCACATGTACATGGAAATACACGGGTCAGATGGCTAGGGTCCAGTCTCAGTGCACACAAGTGTACAGACCATGTACTGTCAGGATGTACAATAACTGGATGGAAACCCATGTGCTCATACCTGCAGTAATACACATGTCAAATAACAGACACTGAGCCTTCACTCAGTGGTTCCATACTTAGTAGGATGTATGCTACCTGGCCTGCCACCACAGTATCCCTGACATATATGGGGACTCTCCCTCCTGTGACAGTTAGTTATGTGTGTTGGGGCTGTCTAGCATGGTATGAGATGTGAGCATGCAGTGCTAGGGTGCTCCTGTGTGTCCTGTACCAGTCGTGTAGTACTGCACACATATCAACATCCTCAAACATCTGCATTGCAGAGTCCAGTGTGGGCAACATGCCCTTGCAATTTACTTGTCCATCATTGTGTATTACTACATTCATTACCTTATCCCCTGTGCTACCTATGTATGTAGCCTTCTGTTGACATCATTACCACCAGTATGCCAACATGTGCAGATGATACACTATGGTACTTACCATGGGTGTAGACAACAGGACATGACAATCACACACTTACTGCATCAGGCATGCTGTGATATACCCACAATTAATTCAGCACACAGTACAGTTAACAACATGATACTATTACTACACATTTATGTGGTCACCCTGTGCATTAGCAACATGTTAACCTGTACCTGCACAGTTGTTACAGATTGCAGGAGGTGGCACAGTTTCATCATATGCACAGGGTGTGAACTTGGTATGCCTGAGTCAGCCACCGATACCACCAATTGACATGTATGTGTGTTGGTGAGGGACAGCAGTAGAAGGTGGGGCAATGTTGATGCAGTGTGTGCGTGTATGCGGTAGCCCTAGGTGTTGTCAATTCGCATGTGTGTATGGATGCACACAGTTCCACCTCATGGCTGCCATATACTGGTGTTTGTGGACAGCCACAGACTGTACCTGCAAGGTCATACAGATCAGTGTCTCTGGCCACGGACACGGTACCTGTGCCTTGCAGGGGTGCTACAGACCGTATCCGGTACCAACCCAGACTGGGTACTGTCATCAGAAGCAGGTGTTCGTTGACTGGACACAGATCCCTGTCGGGCCTGGCCAGAGCCACATGCACGTGGTCTCCTGAGGCGGTCTGATGACAGCACAGACCCAGCATTGCTGGGGCTGCTGCTGGCACTACGGGGGCAGCCACAGCCCTGCTGTCGTCCGCGACGACTGCCAGCTGCTGCTGTTGCTGGCATATGGCCACGTTGACGCCTCAACCGCCCAGCATTGCCCTGGCTCATGGACATGTAGTTGTGGAACTGGTCTAATATGTCCCCACAACGTCTGTCTATGACATCGGTGAAATCACAGATGGCAGCCGCAATGTCACGCATACTGTCAGTCATGGCTGTGCGACATGCTGTCAGCTCCCTCAGACCCTGTCTGGTGTACTGTTCCATATGTGACTGTGCCTGCATGACAGCCCGAAACATAGCTGAGGTTGTAAGACCTCTGTGGGCACGTCTGACAGGGGCAGTACGCCCACGGATGCTCCCATGAGAACCCCTGGACATCTGTCTGTGTGGTACCATCTCTGGGCCATGCCCATGGCTGCTGTGTGGGGAGGCATGTGCCACAGATACCACATGACCCTGGTCAATGCCCACTGTATGCTGTCCATCACCTAGGGACATTGGTGACAAAGGGTGTATTGGCAGGATAACTGTGCGATTGATGGGGTTGACAGCTGTGTACTGTCAATCGGCTGACCAATGGCGGACCCTGGCATACTTTCCTGTGCCATTACACAGATGTCATCATTATCAGTACCCACGGCACCTGATTCAGGTTCCCTGCTACATGACACCAGAGCAGCAACAGAACCTGTGGGAGGGAAACAGGAAACACAGTTTACAATGTCTACACATTACCAGTGATGCACACATGCACATGCACAGGTGCACACATGCACCGTGCACACATGCACACATGCACAGGTGCACACATGCACATATGCACATTCACAGGTGCACACATGGTGCACACATGCACATGCACATGCACACATGCACAGGTGCACACATGCACACATGCACACATGCACAGGTGCACACGTGCACACATGCACACATGCACACATGCACACATGCACACATGCACAGGTGCACACATGCACACATGCACACAGTTTCACACAATTGTACATTACTCAGTATGTGTGATATCAACACACAGACACAGACACACCTACATGCATACAAAGAGCACTACTAAGTGAGCCAAATAGTACTATTACTATCAACACTATTACAAGAATTATTAATACACACTCACCAGCATGGATAGGCTGCATTGCTGTTATACCAGAGGGTCCTGCAGACGTGAAGAAACGAATGTCAGTGGGCACAACTGTGCCATTGCTACTGAGTATGATACAGGTCAGTAGTACAACAGTCACCTTTCACAGGTCAGCTGCTAATATTGAGGATATCACACTTGCACATTAAATACTATGGTGACAGCTACAAACCAAGGATACCCCTCACACATGCATTAACTACCAGTGTACACAACAGTCAACTATACATATGGCATATTACCTGCACGTTCACTGTCTTGCTGCTGCGTGGCTCCAGCCTCCATCATAATGCATGTCTGATGCTGGTGGACTGGATCCACTACACTCATGAGTAGTCCCTCCAGTCTGGTGAGTGGGGGATGTGTAGCCACCCCACCACCTGTGGCGACCTGTTGCCTGTGGATATCTGACGCACGCTGATGGACATGTCTGATTAAATCACTGCAGTGATGTCGTACCTGCTCATATGTCCTATTATGCGTGCCTATGTCATTTACCCGACGGACAAGGTCTTGCCACAGTGCAGCCCTCTCCTGCTGATTCTGGCTGGTGCGGGAAAAGAGTATTGCATAATCCCGCACCAGGCTCTGGTGTATCTCCTCATCCTCAGCTGTGGAGTAGGTGGGATTCCGGGTGGGCCATGTACCTGAGAAAGAAAATAACCTGGTATCAGCAATATATATCAGCAGAATTTGGCACACATACTACACATGCTACTCAACTGTTATGATACAACATATCTCACATATGTAGCATCTGTCTGTCTATTGGTGGATACACATGTAGATGGCCAGGTATCAGTGCTCAGCCAGCAACTGTGCAACAGTACCTGGCACACTCCATACGACATACTACCAAACCCCAGCAGTCAGAACACTGATTCAGGTCAAGATCACCTCCTCACTCTGGGGGTTTGTATCTAGGTACTGTATGGCCTACATCATCAACTACTGTGAGCTGACCACACACTGATTGCCCTGGATATACATATCCCACCTCCACCACCAGCACAAACGACTATAGTGCATGACATTACAGATACAAACTTTACACTTTGTAACAGTGACATGGTATCCTTTCAGCCCACTGGGCCAGTGGCAGATACAATCCACAATGCTGACCCCTACACAATTGCTTTCTACAGACATCTCCGAGAATGCATGGATCATGCAATCCCATATATGACCAAGACACTCTCCACAAAGTGACAGCATCCTGTCTGGTGGACCCCAGCCATAGACAGATTGTATTACAGAAGATGGAAGCTATTGCAAGACAGAGCATAATTCCATAAAGGGAGGGCATGTCTGAGCAGCACTAGTAAGGATCTATTTTCCATCATACAAAATCCATGGGCAACTTTGAGAGGGAAATCAAGAGGGACACTACAGATAACCAGAAGGCCTTCTTCAGTTATGTTAACAACCTGGTCAGGATCCATACTCTATGCCCATAGTTAGTACACAACAACAAATATTTCACTGACACCACAGATATCGACAACATTGTGGCAGACAGGTTCAGTGCAGGTGTCACCCGCCTCTCCCCAAAATAAGACATAGTTATTCCAGCTGACTGTAACCTCCCTGTCATCACAGATGTCCAGGTGAGAGCCACCCTCAGGACAGCAGAATACACAACATGAATGGGACCTGATGGTATCCCCAGTTGCATGCTACATAAACTCTGACAGGAGCTAAACACACATATAGAAGTGCTATGTAACACTAGCCTGACTACAGGATATGTACCTGCACACTGGCACACAGCAGCAGTGGTTCCACTCCACGAAGGAGGCACCTCAACATACCAATACAATACAACACAATACATTACATTACAATACAATACTATACAATATGCTATTGCCCCTGGGACTACAGCAGCATACTGTTCTGCTACCCTGACCATTGTGACACATGTGGTGTGATGGTACCTGCTGCTGTCACACAGTTACACAGGGTGACTCATGTGGTATATTACCTATCTGACTAACATTCAGCAGGGGTATGTGTTACATGTACTCATGGGGAGTCTTGCATCTTAACACTGTGTGGTTTATTGCAGGGTATGTCTTATCTGTGGGTAGGAACTCTTACCTCCACATGTGCACTCTATTGCAGTGGCACGGACCACACACAGCAGACATTTAGGTTGTGGATGGTGTGAGGTGTTACTATGGTTGTTGGACATCTGTCATGGGTGTGACTTACATATGTAAATCCGGGAGTGGTAACCTCTATGTGGGTAGCATATGTGTACTCTGTGGTGTTGTCAGTCACTGTGCATTGGTAATGTGTTTGAGTGCATTGTGACAGTGTTGTACATGTCACTGTGTCCTTCTTCATATCTGTAGCTGTCATGTGAGGTCCATACCATGGCATCCATTATGTGGTGTGGAGGGGTACACTGACCTACATGTCCATAGCTGACACACCATGTCCGCTGACACATACCATGTGCAGGTATTCCAGGGATAGTGTGCCACTGTGAATATCATTGGGGCCACTATTGTACACATTTATGACCCTGTTCACCCCTGACACATGCAGTGGTGGGCATCCAATCACACATCTGGTGGTTACTGGTGTAGGTGATCTGGAATGTGGTATGGTACTCAGTTTTGACACTGGTGTTCACTCCATGCCTTTGTCACCAGGCACCTGTTGCAATACATCTGTACACATGTGCCTCACTCAGAATTTATATACATCTCTCTCTCTCTCTCTCTCTATATATATATATATATATATATATATATATATATATATATATATATATATATATATATATATATGTATATATATATATATATATATATATATATATATATATATATGTCCATATACATATACACATATATATATTGATGTACATATATTGCTATAGATGTGGAGGGGGCACAGGGGAGGTGTGAGTGACAGAGGGGGTGGGACAGGCTGTGTTGCAGGTCGTCATATACAGTCATACCTGTAGATAGTCAGATCAGTCTGTCTATGTATATGTATCTACATATATCTATATCTGTATGTGTGCATTACATAGATATGTTTGTAGAATATTCTATCTACATCTGTCTATGTATTCCTACATCTCTCTCTCTCTATGTATGTATACATATATGCATATATATATATATATGCATATATATATATATATATATATATATATATATATATATATATATATATATATATATATATATATATATATATATATATATACACACATACATATGTTGACATACATACGTATCCATATGTTAGACAGGTATATCAACATATTTGTCTACCATACTGTATACACACACTAACATACTGCTAAACATACATAACTGTGAAACCTACTTTGTACATGGCACTACAACCTACAATCAACCAACATTGATATGTGCACATAGATGCTCTCACATACAAATGTATGTACAGCCTTCACTGATAGCTGCTGTATGTCCCCTGCCCTTTACACATCTTCATATACATATGGATACAGACCAATGACACATATGGAGGGTTCACAGTATGTAGACCTTTATAGTATTACTTTACATTACCTGTGTTTGTCACAGCTGTTTGTGTTGCTGTCTGGTTCTCTGTCCTGCTGCTCCACTTCCCAGTTGTCAGCTTTCAGGTAGCTGTTGCTGAACAATTTGTTTGTGTCTGCTTAATTGCAGTTTTCTCTGTCTCTGTCTCTGTCTCTCTCTCTCTCTCTGTCTGTCTCTCACATCCTTCTCAGGGTGCAATGAAAGTATTGCATGTGTGGACTGGGAGTACAGCATACTTTTGTAGGTATCTGCATATGCCCATGTGATGGCCTCTGCACCAATTGTTAGCCAGCATTTGCTAATTGCATGCAGCCAGTTGTGTACTGATTTCTGTTCTCACTGTGATTTCAGAACAGTGCTATAAAAAGGTATGTGAGATAGGCATAGCCCTTTCAGATTTTAAGGGCAGGGAACATGCTGTTATGCTGTGGACAATGTTCTGTGAGTGTAAAGGTTGGTATCTCTCTCATATTTCCAGGTGTGTTGTAGATTAACATTCCTCCATTCATTTCTCCAGTTTCCTGTACTAACTGTGTATGTACACTGACACCTACAACTACTACTACTGTTAATGTGTGTGTGTGTGTGTGCTTTCCTTTCACTTTTGCTTGCACTTTGTTGCTAAGGCTTCAATAGTTGCCCTTTACAGTCACTACTTGTATGCCTGCTAGGTGTCTTGACTGTAGTGTGCTGCTGTAGCTTTCCTATTTTCCATGTACATTCACACCTTGGAATGCTTGCTATATCTGCTAGGGTGTTACAGCATGCAGTGTGCTCTGGCCATGGTGTGGGCCTTGACATCTATTAGGGTATTTGAGTATGCTGATGAGCAGGCCCCAGAGACTTTCAGGTTCATCTGTTATGTGCCTCATGGAATGGTACATATCAGTGGGGTACACCCATTAAAATGTATGGTATGCTGCAGTTGTGACTGTGGGTTAGCATGAGCATATGTATTACTACACTTTTTCTTGCCATGCAAGTGATGAATACTTTCAGGACTCCATAGTTACCATTGCATGTGTTACACCTTTCTGCCTACTGTTTGTATATTTCACATGGGGTCTGTGGGGCATCCCTGTAAGTCATTCACTGTTGCTATGTCTAGGCTCTTAACTATTCAAATATGGTGGTGTCAGACCCGTCATGTGTACAGATATTTGCAGGTTGTCC
Organism: Protopterus annectens; assembly: GCF_019279795.1. Classification (NCBI taxonomy): domain Eukaryota; kingdom Metazoa; phylum Chordata; order Ceratodontiformes; family Protopteridae; genus Protopterus; species Protopterus annectens. Next base: position 741,153,601 of record NC_056745.1, on the reverse strand, counting down.
ACATTTCTGCCTCATATTTTGGTCAATATCTCATGCACACCTTTTTCTGGCAAGTCACTCTGGGCTCAAGTCAGAATATGGTGACAAACATTCAAGTTTCAAACTGCATACACTTCCAAACATCCCACAAAGTGCAGACCCTGTTACTCTCTGAGCTGTCTGCATTTGTTGTAACATTATTTGTAATGTGTCCCTGGTTTTGGGCCTTTGCTCCACATATTTTATTACTTGGTCCAGATGTGTTCCTGTAAGAGGTTGTGGGGTATGGGCAGTGCTTATCCTGCTGTGAGTATGTGTGTGGCTTGCAAGGTGCTATAGTGACATTATTACCTACTAGCTTCCAACTAGCATGGCTGTTTCTGTTCACACACTACTATTATGGAAATCCACTAGTTTTGATAGTAATTCTAAATGGCATACTTTGTGTACTACACATCTATATTCCCTTTACATTCATTCCTACTATTACATGATATATTTATTTTAGCACAATGTTCTTGTATAAGAGTCATGGCTTAGTGGTAAGTCATGCAGACTACTGTTTCCAAGGTCCTGGGTTCGGGACTCACAGTGGGATTTTATTTTGCTTTTGAACTGAGTACAGGACCTGTCAATCAAAGTGACTAAGGCACTTTTAAGCAGTTGTAACCGGGTTAGCGCTGGTTTGAGCGGCGCTCATGCATGCACACTGGTGGTTAGCTCCGTGCACACAAGCGCACACCCACTTACAACTGCTTAAACGTGCTTACTCTTGTGCACACCCGCGCTATTTTCTTTGAAAGAAAAGAAAATGGGGAGACAGGAAAGTGGTGAAAAAGGGGTCACAAAGAGGGTAAGACAGTAGGGAAACAAGCTTGGGATGTGCAGGAGGGATGTAGGTAAGGCCCATAGCTGCCCATTTCTTCATCAGCAACAGCTGTGCATATGTATGTAATTTGGTGTTACATTTGAAACCTTCCACCCCTGAGAGAGGTGTCAGGACAACAATAATACTTGTTGTACAGCCAATTGTAATTGATAGGTTCCATGTCCAGTAGACATGTGTGCAGAATGGGCAGCTGTGTATGGGGCGTAATTTTTTTGTGGGTACAGAGTGCCCCCTTTTTTTTTTTTTCAGGTGAGAGTGGTATGTCAGGTGAAGGAAGTCGGTACAACTGGGGAGGTAGGTTGGGTAGGTAAACAGACAAGACAAACAAGACGCATACAGGGGTGGTGTATGACACATGTGGGGGGGTTACACAATTGATGGGGATGGAGGTTTGGATATCCAGAGCCCATGAGCCCACAGATGGCAACAGTGGAACTGATATCCCCACCCATAGGCAGTTGCCACTGTTCCTTCACTGCCCAGGATGGGGCTGTGCTGGGGGCTGTGTAGGCAGGGCAACAGGCATGCCCGTTAGTTGAGCCACCCATGCCATGAGCTGGCGTAGGGGCTTGAGAACAGAGTCCCGAATCTCCCTACGCACCACAGTCCGGATGCTACGGAGGGTGAGTGGTGGTTCTCCTCCGGCCACACTTGCAGAGGGGGGGCGAGCCCCATCCCCTGCAGCGCTTCCACCCGCAGGTGGCACAGGGCCACCGGAGGAGGGTCTGGACTCGGCACTAGTGCCAGGTGCACTCACCAGCTGAGGTGGGAGAGGTGGGTCCGCTGGAACCCGCCTTCCCTGTCATACTATGTTTTGCATTATGTCATGACAGTTTGGGTTAGTGACATATAATACCATTCACAATTAGTTGTAACAGCATGCATTAGTATTCCCATTAACCAAACACCCAGATATTCACACATTGAACAGCGTGCATAACACATGCATAATTTGAACAGAAATACACAGTCCAACAACATGCAGGGTTAACTGATGGCAACAGGCCATCAGGTGTGGATGTATGAACAGGGCAGATGCATCAACAGACATGCAAATATATATGACCCAACAGGACAAACGTCCAGGGGTGTTAATCGTGATTGCACATACCATTTTCAAGTGGAATGGGTTATATGTGGTTATAGGGTGGGGTGAAGAAAGTAATATTAACACCTTCGAATAACAATACATATGCTGTACATTTCTAATAGATACAGTTATATACACACTACTGTTCTAACTACAGTTTCCTATATGATAACTATTTCAACTTGGTGATAGGACTGTTACTGCAACATCAATATACATTTTCTGATTCTTCATACACATTCGTATCTAGCTTTGTTCAGCTACATCATCCTGCTACATTTGCTTTATATAGCTGTAGACAAGTGTGGATGTTTGGTATATCAGACAAACATCCTATCTGCATATTGCAGACTGAGAGCAACATATCCAGATTTTGGTATACACATTCCGGGTGCAGCAACACTTTGAACAGATTTTGCTGTTTGGTTTTGAATCTTACATGCATTTCATTCTGTCTTGACTGCAGTATACTTTATTCAGGGGTTATTACTACTGTATTGCTGGATTCATGACACTTTCTCACACTCTCTCAATTGCTTTCATTTTACTATTCAGGATGGTACTTCTAGGCTTTATTGACATGTTTTACCAGTAGTTATTACAATCCTTTCCAGCAGTCTCACTTCTGTCATGTTTCAGTATTTCCACAGGGATATATTTCACACATGTGATTTCATCATCTTCTGCAGCTATACTTTTCAGCCTGCTGCAGGTTGTGTACTATTTTCTTACAGGCAGGGCATTTTTATTTCAGAATATATGTTGGACAGTTTCATGTTTAGGTTAAACTTACAGGCTGAAACACACTTTTGTAATCAAGCAATACTTGCATACACTTTCACACTGTTACTTGCAGATTCTATTCCTTACTGACTACACTGCACTCTTTTGCTGACTGTCATACCTTTATATTTCTTTACAGTTACTGGTAGTGGATTACTGACCTGCCTGGTGGCGCAACCTCATTAGCCTATTGCCATAGGCTCTGCGGTTCGCAGAACGGACTCCTGCAGCTGTAATATAAATGAAGTAATATTGGAATACACATCTCCATAATATCAGCTAGTTTAATTTCTTACATGCATAATTAAATGTTACTTACTCAGTAGTGGGACATTGGGTGTTTGCCAGGCCTCCTGGATCCAAAGGTTCAGTTGGTCCTGCTTGCGTCTCTTCAGGTCCGCATGATGGTGATGGACCTTTTCACCAGTCCTTGGAATCCCTGTGGCACTGGTGAGATCATGAGCCAACCAGTCCCACGCCTCAGCCCTGTATGCTCCCCAGAGGACCTGGCCCTGCATGAGTTGGGCCTCATGATGATGGACTAGGAGCCAGACCATGTACCTGGACTCCTCAACACCCCACCTCTGTGCTCAAAAGTGACTACCCTCTCCTACTCCTGTCATTCTGCCTGCAGGTCAGTTCTACAATCGTTTATGCTGTGTATTCCCACCTATGGGGCTTATATAGTCCATTTTTCCCACATATCTGTGATTGGCCATTTTGGAATTGTATCAACTTCAGTAAACCTGCATTGTCATGCTCTAGTTTGTATTCATTCCTATATATTAGCTATTATTGCATTTACAGGTACTGCTGTCATGGCTTAGTGGTTCTGTACCTTGACTATGGTGTATAGTATCCTGGGTTCGAACCTGGCCACTGCTTTTATTTTTCATGACTGTCTAGACATGCTGAGGGGTGTGTCTGTGTAAAGGCAGTTTTGATATGGCTTGCTCAACGTTGCCCGTCGGTTAGCTCGTTTGCGGTGCGCAGCTCTGCGCAAATGGGGTACGCTGCTTTAAGCCTCATTTGGCTATCGGCACGCATATTACGCTCAGCTCAGTTAGGGGCACATAGATTTAGCATGTTAAACCACTGCTCAGCTACGGGCACTCATTTTGCGCCAGTTAAACCACTGCTCATCTACGGGCACATGCACTCACTCTGTTAAACTGTAGCTCAGCTATGAGCACATCTGGCATTTTTTCTTCTTTTGTTACCTCACATGTCTTCAATATAAATGGGCTATTTCATTACATTTTACATATATTGGGGTTTTATGTGTACATATTTGTCAGGGACTTGTTTCCTGCTTATTTTGAAAAAAAAAATTGGTGTTGTGGGGGCTCGAACCATAAATGCCTGCTCTTCAGTCAACATCTCTACCGCTACTCTATTGCTTCCTGGCTTATTTTGCATATTTAGCTCTTATATGCTTTCCCACTGACTGCTAACTGTAGCTGCGCTTACGGCACGCCCGCATAAACGAGCGCACTCATGGTTAAACATCTTTACAATTTAAAAATATATAACATGTTCATTTATATATATTTTATGTTCATAGTCTGTGGGGGCATGTGTTGTGTTGTGTTTATTCACATTTCCGTGGACTCTGTTGTGGGTGTTTACTTTGGGCACTTTTACACTTCTGGGGCATGTCCGCTTGCAGGGCTCAGCCTACGGACACGCCCCCTACTGTCTTACACGGACCGTGTTAGACTTAGGTGTGATTCAGCATGCTCTCATGAATATGCAAAGCATGCTGACATCACTCCGTTTAACTGCAGCCTCCGTGTAAGAGTTATAACTCTTACACGGAGGCTTCGTGAATCCTGGGGATGGTGTTGCTATGGGTGCATCTTGCGCTCCAGTGTTTGCAAATGCCATAATGGCTTTTTGGGAAACCAATATTTTGTTCACATCAGAGTTTGATTGTTGGTGCCTTTATAGATGGTTTA